>NW_023366888.1:0-74453 GCF_902167145.1 Zea mays
CCCCCATTTTTATGAAAATAGCCATGAATGACCATTTTCAAAAATACCAAAGGCTAACACGTACGGATTTTTAACCAAAAATGGTCTCCACCAGAAATCCAAGAATGTGATCTATGGCAAGGAAACATATGTGGGGTGAGGTGTATGAGCCTCTGGTCGACGATCAATGGCCACACAACCCCCATTTTTTATGAAAATAGCCATGAGCGACCTTGAAAATAGCCATGAGCGACCATTTTCAATAATACTAGAGGCTAAGACCTACGGATTTTTGACCAAGAAATGGTCTCCACTAGAAATCCAAGAATGTGATCTACGACAAGGAAACATATGTGGGGTGAGGTTTATGAGCCTCTAATCTATGATAAATGGCCACACAACACCCATTTTTTATGAAAATAGCCATGAGCGACCTTGAAAATAGCCATGAGTGACCATTTTCAATAATACTAGAGGCTAACACCTACCGATTTTTGACCAAGAAATGGTCTCCACCAGAAATCCAAGAATGTGATCTACGACAAGGAAACATATGTGGGGTGAGGTGTATGAGCCTCTGGTCGATGATCAATGGCCACACAACCCCCATTTTTGTCGAAAATAGCCATGAACGACCATTTTCAATAATAACGAAGGCTAACACCTACAGATTTTTGACCAAGAAATGGTCTCCACAAGAAATCCAAGAATGTGATCTATGGCAAGGAAACATATGTGGAGTGAGGTGTATGAGCCTCTAGTTGATGATCAATGGCCACACAACCCCCATTTTTGTCGAAAATAGCCATGAATGACCATTTTCAAAAATACCAAAGGCTAACACGTACGGATTTTTTACCAAGAAATGGTCTCCACCAGAAATCCAAGAATGTGATCTATGGCAAGGAAACATATGTGGGGTGATGTGTACGAGCCTCTGGTCGATGATCAATGGCCACACAACCCCCATTTTGCCGAAAATAGCCATGAACGACCATTTTCAATAATACCGAAGGCTAACACGTACGAGTTTTTAACCAAGAAATGGTCTCCACCAGAAATCCAAGAATGTGATCTATGGCAAGGAAACATATGTGGGGTGAGGTTTATGAGCCTCTAGTCGATGATAAATGGCCACACAACCCCCATTTTTTATGAAAATAGCCATGAGCGACCATTTTCAATAATACTAGAGGCTAAGACCTACGGATTTTTGACCAAGAAATGGTCTCCACCAGAAATCCAAGAATGTGATCTATGGCAAGGAAACATATGTGGGGTGAGGTGTATGAGCCTCTGGTCGATGATCAATGGCCACACAACCCCCATTTTGCCGAAAATAGCCATGAATGACCATTTTCAATAATACCGAAGGCTAACACGTACGAGTTTTTAACCAAGAAATGGTTTCCACCAAAAATCCAAGAATGTAATCTATGGCAAGGAAACATATGTGGGGTGAGGTGTACGAGCCTCTGGTCGATGATCAATGGCCACACAACCCCCATTTTTTATGAAAATAGCCATGAGCGACCATTTTCAATAATACTAGAGGCTAACACCTACGGATTTTAGACCAAGAAATGGTCTCCACCAGAAATCCAAGAATGTAATCTATGGCAAGGAAACATATGTGGGGTGAGGTGTATGAGCCTCTGGTCGATGATCAATGGCCACACAACCCCCATTTTTGTCGAAAATAGCCATGAACGACCATTTTCAATAATATCGAAGGCTAACACCTACGGATTTTTAACCAAGAAATGGTCTCCACCAGAAATCCAAGAATGTGATCTATGGCAAGGAAACATATGTGGGGTGAGGTGTATGAGCCTCTGGTCGATGATCAATGGCCACACAACCCCCATTTTTGTCGAAAATAGCCATGAATGACCATTTTCAATAATACCGAAGGCTAACACCTACGGATTTTTGACCAAGAAATGGTCTCCACCAGAAATCCAAGAATGTGATCTATGGCAAGGAAACATATGTGGGGTGAGGTGTACGAGCCTCTGGTCGATGATCAATGGCCACACAACCCCCATTTTGCCGAAAATAGCCATGAACGACCATTTTCAATAATACCGAAGGCTAACACCTACGGATTTTTGACCAAGAAATGGTTTCCACCAGAAATCCAAGAATGTGATCTGTGGCAAGGAAACATATGTGGGGTGAGGTGTATGAGCCTCTGGTCGATGATCAATGGCCACACAACCCAAATTTTTGTCGAAAATAGCCATGAACGACCATTTTCAATAATATCGAAGGCTAACACCTACGGATTTTTGACCAAGAAATGGTCTCCACCAGAAATCCAAGAATGTGATCTACGACAAGGAAACATATGTGGGGTGAGGTGTATGAGCCTCTGGTCGACGATCAATGGCCACACAACCCCCATTTTGCCGAAAATAGCCATGAATGACCATTTTCAATAATACCGAAGGCTAACACGTACGAGTTTTTAACCAAGAAATGGTTTCCACCAGAAATCCAAGAATGTAATCTATGGCAAGGAAACATATGTGGGGTGAGGTTTATGAGCCTCTAGTCGATGATAAATGGCCACACAACCCCCATTTTTTATGAAAATAGCCATGAGCGACCTTGAAAATAGCCATGAGCGACCATTTTCAATAATACTAGAGGCTAACACCTACGGATTTTAGACCAAGAAATGGTCTCCACCAGAAATCCAAGAATGTGATCTATGGCAAGGAAACATATGTGGGGTGAGGTGTATGAGCGTCTGGTCGATGATCAATGGCCACACAACCCCCATTTTTGTCGAAAATAGCCATGAACGACCATTTTCAATAATACCGAAGGCTAACACCTACGGATTTTTGACCAAGAAATGGTCTCCACCAGAAATCCAAGAATGTGATCTATGGCAAGGAAACATATGTGGGGTGAGGTGTATGAGCCTCTGGTCGATGATCAATGGCCACACAACCCCCATTTTTGTCGAAAATAGCCATGAACGACCATTTTCAATAATATCGAAGGCTAACACCTACGGATTTTTGACCAAGAAATGGTCTCCACCAGAAATCCAAGAATGTGATCTATGGCAAGGAAACATATGTGGGGTGAGGTGTATGAGAGTCTGGTCGACAATCAATGGCCACAGAACCCTAATTTTTGTCGAAAATAGCCATGAACGACCATTTTCAATAATACCGAAGGCTAACACGTACGAGTTTTTAACCAAGAAATGGTCTCCACCAGAAATCCAAGAATGTGATCTATGGCAAGGAAACATGTGTGGGGTGAGGTTTATGAGCCTCTAGTCGATGATAAATGGCCACACAACCCCCATTGTTTATGAAAATAGCCATGAGCGACCATTTTCAATAATACTAGAGGCTAAGACCTACGGATTTTTGACCAAGAAATGGTCTCCACCAGAAATCCAAGAATGTGATCTATGGCAAGGAAACATATGTGGGGTGAGGTGTATGAGCCTCTGGTCGATGATCAATGGCCACACAACCCCCATTTTGCCGAAAATAGCCATGAATGACCATTTTCAATAATACCGAAGGCTAACACGTACGAGTTTTTAACCAAGAAATGGTTTCCACCAGAAATCCAAGAATGTAATCTATGGCAAGGAAACATATGTGGGGTGAGGTGTACGAGCCTCTGGTCGATGATCAATGGCCACACAACCCCCATTTTTATGAAAATAGCCATGAGCGACCATTTTCAATAATACTAGAGGCTAACACCTACAGATTTTAGACCAAGAAATGGTCTCCACCAGAAATCCAAGAATGTAATCTATGGCAAGGAAACATATGTGGGGTGAGGTGTATGAGCCTCTGGTCGATGATCAATGGCCACACAACCCCCATTTTTGTCGAAAATAGCCATGAACGACCATTTTCAATAATATCGAAGGCTAACACCTACGGATTTTTGACCAAGAAATGGTCTCCACCAGAAATCCAAGAATGTGATCTATGGCAAGGAAACATATGTGGGGTGAGGTGTATGAGCCTCTGGTCGATGATCAATGGCCACACAACCCCCATTTTTGTCGAAAATAGCCATGAATGACCATTTTCAATAATACCGAAGGCTAACACCTACGGATTTTTGACCAAGAAATGGTCTCCACCAGAAATCCAAGAATGTGATCTATGGCAAGGAAACATATGTGGGGTGAGGTGTACGAGCCTCTGGTCGATGATCAATGGCCACACAACCCCCATTTTGCCGAAAATAGCCATGAACGACCATTTTCAATAATACCGAAGGCTAACACCTACGGATTTTTGACCAAGAAATGGTTTCCACCAGAAATCCAAGAATGTGATCTATGGCAAGGAAACATATGTGGGGTGAGGTGTATGAGCCTCTGGTCGATGATCAATGGCCACACAACCCAAATTTTTGTCGAAAATAGCCATGAACGACCATTTTCAATAATTTTGAAGGCTAACACCTACGGATTTTGACCAAGAAATGGTCTCCACCAGAAATCCAAGAATGTGATGTACGACAAGGAAACTTATGTGGGGTGAGGTGTATGAGCCTCTGGTCGACGATCAATGGCCACACAACCCCCATTTTGCCGAAAATAGCCATGAATGACCATTTTCAATAATACCGAAGGCTAACACGTACGAGTTTTTAACCAAGAAATGGTTTCCACCAGAAATCCAAGAATGTAATCTATGGCAAGGAAACATATGTGGGGTGAGGTTTATGAGCCTCTAGTCGATGATAAATGGCCACACAACCCCCATTTTTTATGAAATTAGCCATGAGCGACCTTGAAAATAGCCATGAGCGACCATTTTCAATAATACTAGAGGCTAACACCTACGGATTTTAGACCAAGAAATGGTCTCCACCAGAAATCCAAGAATGTGATCTATGGCAAGGAAACATATGTGGGGTGAGGTGTATGAGCGTCTGGTCGATGATCAATGGCCACACAACCCCCATTTTTGTCGAAAATAGCCATGAACGACCATTTTCAATAATACCGAAGGCTAACACCTACGGATTTTTGACCAAGAAATGGTCTCCACCAGAAATCCAAGAATGTGATCTATGGCAAGGAAACATATGTGGGGTGAGGTGTATGAGCCTCTGGTCGATGATCAATGGCCACACAACCCCCATTTTTGTCGAAAATAGCCATGAACGACCATTTTCAATAATATCGAAGGCTAACACCTACGGATTTTTGACCAAGAAATGGTCTCCACCAGAAATCCAAGAATGTGATCTATGGCAAGGAAACATATGTGGGGTGAGGTGTATGAGCCTCTTGTCGACGATCAATGGCCACACAACCCTAATTTTTGTCGAAAATAGCCATGAACGACCATTTTCAATAATACCGAAGGCTAACACGTACGAGTTTTTAACCAAGAAATGGTCTCCACCAGAAATCCAAGAATGTGATCTATGGCAAGGAAACATATGTGGGGTGAGGTGTATGAGCGTCTGGTCGATGATCAATGGCCACACAACCCCCATTTTGGTCGAAAATAGCCATGAACGACCAATTTCAATAATACCGAAGGCTAACACCTACGGATTTTTGACCAAGAAATGGTCTCACCAGAAATCCAAGAATATGATCTATGGCAAGGAAACATATGTGGGGTGAGGTGTATGAGACTCTAGTTGATGATCAATGGCCACACAACCCCCATTTTTGTCGAAAATAGCCATGAACGACCATTTTCAAAAATACCAAAGGCTAATGGTCGTTCATGGCTATTTTTGACAAAATGGGGGTTGTGTGGCCATTGATCATCGACCAGAGGCTCATACACCTCACTGCACATATGTTTCCTTGCCATAGATCACATTCTTGGATTTATGGTGGAGACCATTTCTTGGTCAAAAATCCGTAGGTGTTAGCCTTCGGTATTATTGAAAATGGTCGTTCATGGCTATTTTTGACAAAAATGGGGGTTGTGTGGCCATTGATCATCGACCAGAGGCTCGTACACCTCACCTCACATATGTTTCCTTGCCATAGATCACATTATCGGATTTCTGGTGGAGACCATTTCTTGGTCGAAAATCCATACGTGTTAGCCTTCGGTATTATTGAAAATGGTCGTTCATGGCTATTTTCGACAAAAATGGGGGTTGTGTGGCCATTGATCATCGACCAGAGGCTCATACACCTCACCCCACATATGTTTCCTTGCCATAGATTACATTCTTGGATTTCTGGTGGAGACCATTTCTTGGTCAAAAATCCGTAGGTGTTAGCCTTCGATATTATTGAAAATGGTCGTTCATGGCTATTTTCGACAAAAATGGGGGTTGTGTGGCCATTGATCATCGACCAGAGGCTCATAAACCTCACCCCACATATGTTTCCTTGCCATAGATCACATTCATGGATTTCTGGTGGAGACCATTTCTTGGTCAAAAATCCGTAGGTGTTAGCCTTCGGTATTATTGTAAATGGTCATTCATGGCTATTTTCGACAAAAATGGGGGTTGTGTGTCCATTGATCGTCGACCAGAGGCTCATACACCTCACCCCACATAAGTTTCATTGCCATAGATCACATTCTTGGATTTCTGGTGGAGACCATTTCTTGGTCAAAAACTCGTACGTGTTAGCCTTCGGTATTATTGAAAATGGTCGTTCATGGCTATTTTCGGCAAAATGGGGGTTGTGTGGCCATTGATCATCGACCAGACGCTCATACACCTCACCCCACATATGTTTCCTTGCCATAGATCACATTCTTGGATTTCTGGTGGAGACCATTTCTTGGTCTAAAATCCGTAGGTGTTAGCCTCTAGTATTATTGAAAATGGTCGCTCATGGCTATTTTCATAAAAATGGGGGTTGTGTGGCCATTGATCATCGACAAGAGGCTCGTACACCTCACCCCACATATGTTTCCTTACCATAGATCACATTCTTGGAATTCTGGTGGAGTCCATTTCTTGGTCTAAAATCCGTAGGTGTTAGCCTCTAGTATTATTGAAAATGGTCGCTCATGGCTATTTTCAAGGTCGCTCATGGCTATTTTCATAAAAAATGTGGGTTGTGTGGCCATTTATCATCGACTAGAGGCTCATACACCTCACCACACATATGTTTCCTTGCCATAGATCACATTCTTGGATTTCTGGTGGAGACCATTTCTTGGTCTAAAATCTGTAGGTGTTAGCCTCTAGTATTATTGAAAATGGTCGCTCATGGCTATTTTCAAGGTCGCTCATGGCTATTTTCATAAAAAATGGGGGTTGTGTGACCATTTATCATCGACTAGAGGCTCATACACCTCACCCCACATATGTTTCCTTGCCATAGATCACATTCTAGGATTTCTGGTGGAGACCATTTCTTGGTCAAAAATCCGTAGGTCTTAGCCTCTAATATTATTGAAAATGGTCGCTCATGGCTATTTTCAAGGTCGCTCATGGCTATTTTCATAAAAAATGGGGGATGTGTGGCCATTTATCATCGACTAGAGGCTCATAAACCTCACCCCACATATGTTTCCTTGCCATAGATTACATTCTTGGATTTCTGGTGGAAACCATTTCTTGGTTAAAAACTAGTACGTGTTAGCCTTCGGTATTATTGAAAATGGTCATTCATGGCTATTTTCGGCAAAATGGGGGTTGTGTGGCCAATGATCGTCGACCAGAGGCTCATACACCTCACCCCACATATGTTTCTTGTCGTAGATCACATTCTTGGATTTCTGGTGGAGACCATTTCTTGGTCAAAAATCCGTAGGTGTTAGCCTTCGATATTATTGAAAATGGTCGTTCATGGCTATTTTCGACAAAAATGGGGGTTGTGTGGCCATTGATCATCGACCAGAGGCTCATACACCTCACCCCACATATGTTTCCTTGCCATAGATCACATTCTTGGATTTCTGGTGGAGACCATTTCTTGGTCAAAAATCCGTAGGTGTTAGCCTTCGGTATTATTATAAATGGTCATTCATGGCTATTTTCGACAAAAATGGGGGTTGTGTGGCCATTGATCGTCGACCAGAGGCTCATACACCTCACCCCACATATGTTTCCTTGCCATAGATCACATTCTTGGATTTCTGGTGGAGACCATTTCTTGGTCTAAAATCCGTAGGTGTTAGCCTCTAGTATTATTGAAAATGGTCGCTCATGGCTATTTTCAAGGTCGCTCATGGCTATTTTCATAAAAAATGGGGGTTGTGTGGCCATTTATCATCGACTAGAGGCTCATAAACCTCACCCCACATATGTTTACTTGCCATAGATTACATTCTTGGATTTCTGGTGGAAACCATTTCTTGGTTAAAAACTCGTACGTGTTAGCCTTCGGTATTATTGAAAATGGTCATTCATGGCTATTTTCGGCAAAATGGGGGTTGTGTGGCCATTGATCATCGACTAGAGGCTCATACACCTCACCCCACATATGTTTCCTTGCCATAGATTACATTCTTGGATTTCTGGTGGAAACCATTTCTTGGTTAAAAACTCGTACGTGTTAGCCTTCGGTATTATTGAAAATGGTCATTCATGGCTATTTTCGGCAAAATGGGGGTTGTGTGGCCATTGATCGTCGACCAGAGGCTCATACACCTCACCCCACATATGTTTCCTTGTCGTAGATCACATTCTTGGATTTCTGGTGGAGACCATTTCTTGGTCAAAAATCAGTAGGTGTTAGCCTTCGATATTATTGAAAATGGTCGTTCATGGCTATTTTCGACAAAAATGGGGGTTGTGTGGCCATTGATCATCGACCAGAGGCTCATACACCTCACCCCACATATGTTTCCTTGCCATAGATCACATTCTTGGATTTCTGGTGGAGACCATTTCTTGGTCAAAAATCCGTAGGAGTTAGCCTTCGGTATTACCACACAACCCCCATTTTTGTCAAAAATTGCCATGAACGACTATTTTCAATAATACCGAAGGCTAACACCTACGGATTTCTGACCAAGAAATGGTTTCCACCAGAAATCCAAGAATGTGATCTATGGCAAGGAAACATATGTGGGGTGAGGTGTATGAGCGTCTGGTCGATGATCAATGGCCACACAACCCCCATTTTTGTCGAAAATAGCCTTGAACGACCATTTTCAATAATACCGAAGGCTAACACCTACGGATTTTTGACCAAGAAATGGTCTCCACCAGAAATCCAAGAATGTGATCTATGGCAAGGAAACATATGTAGGGTGAGGTGCATGAGCCTCTGGTCGATGATCAATAGCCACACAAGCCCCATTTTTGTCGAAAATAGCCATGAACGACCATTTTCAATAATACCGAAGGCTAACACCTATGGATTTTTGACCAAGAAATGGTCTCCACCAGAAATCCAAGAATGTGATCTATGGCAAGGAAACATATGTGGGGTGAGGTGTATGAGCCTCTAGTCGATGATCAATGGCCACACAACCCCCATTTTTGTCGAAAATAGCCATGAATGACCATTTTCAAAAATACCAAAGGCTAACACGTACGGATATTTAACCAAGAAATGGTCTCCACCAGAAATCCAAGAATGTGATCTATGGCAAGGAAACATATGTGGGGTGAGGTGTACGAGCCTCTGGTCGATGATCAATGGCCACACAACCCCCATTTTGCCGAAAATAGCCATGAATGACCATTTTCAATAATACCGAAGGCTAACACGTACGAGTTTTTAACCAAGAAATGGTCTCCACCAGAAATCCAAGAATGTGATCTATGGCAAGGAAACATATGTGGGGTGAGGTGTATGAGCGTCTGGTCGATGATCAATGGTGTGGCCATTGATCATCGACTAGAGGCTCATACACCTCACCCCACATATGTTTCCTTGCCATAGATCACATTCTTGGATTTCTGGTGGAGACCATTTCTTGGTCAAAAATCCGTAGGTGTTAGCCTTCGGTATTATTGAAAATGGTCGTTCATGGCTATTTTCGACAAAAATGGGGGTTGTGTGGCCATTGATCATCGACCAGACGCTCATACACCTCACCCCACATATGTTTCCTTGCCATAGATCACATTCTTGGATTTCTGGTGGAGACCATTTCTTGGTCTAAAATCCATAGGTGTTAGCCTCTAGTATTATTGAAAATGGTCGCTCATGGCTATTTTCAAGGTCGCTCATGGCTATTTTCATAAAAAATGGGGGTTGTGTGGCCATTTATCATCGACTAGAGGCTCATAAACCTCACCCCACATATGTTTCCTTGCCATAGATTACATTCTTGGATTTCTGGTGGAAACCATTTCTTGGTTAAAAACTCGTACGTGTTAGCCTTCGGTATTATTGAAAATGGTCATTCATGGCTATTTTCGGCAAAATGGGGGTTGTGTGGCCATTGATCATCGACTAGAGGCTCGTACACCTCACCCCACATATGTTTCCTTGCCATAGATCACATTCTTGGATTTCTGGTGGAGACCATTTCTTGGTTAAAAATCCGTACGTGTTAGCCTTTGGTATTTTTGAAAATGGTCATTCATGGCTATTTTCGACAAAAATGGGGGTTGTGTGGCCATTGATCATCGACTAGAGGCTCATACACCTCACCCCACATATGTTTCCTTGCCATATATCACATTCTTGGATTTCTGGTGGAGACCATTTCTTGGTCAAAAATCCGTAGGTGTTAGCCTTCGGTATTATTGAAAATGGTCATTCATGGCTATTTTCGACAAAAATGGGGGTTGTGTGGCCATTGATCATCGACCAGACGCTCATACACCTCACCCCACATATGTTTCCTTGCCATAGATCACATTCTTGGATTTCTGGTGGAGACCATTTCTTGGTCTAAAATCCGTAGGTGTTAGCCTCTAGTATTATTGAAAATGGTCGCTCATGGCTATTTTCAAGGTCGCTCATGGCTATTTTCATAAAAAATGGGGGTTGTGTGGCCATTTATCATCGACTAGAGGCTCATAAACCTCACCCCACATATGTTTCCTTGCCATAGATCACATTCTTGGATTTCTGGTTGAGACCATTTCTTGGTCAAATATCCGTAGGTGTTAGCCTTTGGTATTATTGAAAATGGTCGTTCATGGCTATTTTCGACAAAAATGGGGGTTGTGTGGCCATTGATCATCGACCAGACGCTCATACACCTCACCCCACATATGTTTCCTTGCATAGATCACATTCTTGGATTTCTGGTGGAGACCATTTCTTGGTCTAAAATCCGTAGGTGTTAGCCTCTAGTATTATTGAAAATGGTCGCTCATGGCTATTTTCAAGGTCGCTCATGGCTATTTTCATAAAAAATGGGGGTTGTGTGGCCATTTATCATCGACTAGAGGCTCATAAACCTCACCCCACATATGTTTACTTGCCATAGATTACATTCTTGGATTTCTGGTGGAAACCATTTCTTGGTTAAAAACTCGTACGTGTTAGCCTTCGGTATTATTGAAAATGGTCGTTCATGGCTATTTTCGACAAAAATGGGGGTTGTGTGGCCATTGATCATAGACCAGAGGCTCATACACCTCACCCCACATATGTTTCCTTGCCATAGATCACATTCTTGGATTTATGGTGGAGACCATTTCTTGGTCAAAAATCCGTAGGTGTTAGCCTTCGGTATTATTGTAAATGGTCATTCATGGCTATTTTCGACAAAAATGGGGGTTGTGTGGCCATTGATCATCGACTAGAGGCTCATACACCTCACCCCACATATGTTTCCTTGCCATAGATCACATTCTTGGATTTCTGGTGGAGACCATTTCTTTGTCAAAAATCCGTAGGAGTTAGCCTTCGGTATTATTGAAAATGGTCGTTCATGGCTATTTTCGACAAAAATGGGGGTTGTGTGGCCATTGATCATCGACCAGAGGCTCATACACCTCACCCCACATATGTTTCCTTGCCATAGATCACATTCTTGGATTTCTGGTGGAGACCATTTCTGGGTTAAAAACTCGTACGTGTTAGCCTTCGGTATTATTGAAAATGGTCATTCATGGCTATTTTCGGCAAAATGGGGGTTGTGTGGCCATTGATCGTCGACCAGAGGCTCATACACCTCACCCCACATATGTTTCCTTGCCATAGATCACATTCTTGGATTTCTGGTGGAGACCATTTCTTGGTCAAAAATCCGTAGGTGTTAGCCTTCGATATTATTGAAAATGGTCGTTCATGGCTATTTTCGACAAAAATGGGGGTTGTGTGGCCATTGATATTCGACCAGAGGCTCATACACCTCACTACACATATGTTTCCTTGCCATAGATCACATTCTTGGATTTCTGGTGGAGACCATTTCTTGGTCAAAAATCCGTAGGTGTTAGCCTTCGGTATTATTGAAAATGGTCATTCATGGCTATTTTCGACAAAAATGGGGGTTCTGTGGCCATTGATCATCGACCAGACGCTCATACACCTCACCCCACATATGTTTCCTTGCCATAGATCACATTCTTGGATTTCTGGTGGAGACCATTTCTTGGTCAAAAATCCGTAGGTGTTAGCCTTCGGTATTATTGTAAATGGTCATTCATAGCTATTTTCGACAAAAATGGAGGTTGTGTGGCCATTGATCATCGACCAGAGGCTCATACACCTCACCCCACATATGTTTCCTTTCCATAGATCACATTCTTGGATTTCTGGTGGAGACCATTTCTTGGTCAAAAATCCGTAGGTCTTAGCCTCTAGTATTATTGAAAATGGTCGCTCATGGCTATTTTCATAAAAAATGGGGGTTGTGTGGCCATTGATCATCGACCAGAGGTTCGTACACCTCACCCCACATATGTTTCCTTGCCATAGATTACATTCTTGGATTTCTGGTGGAAACCATTTCTTGGTTAAAAACTCGTACGTGTTAGCCTTCGGTATTATTGAAAATGGTCATTCATGGCTATTTTCGGCAAAATGGGGGTTGTGTGGCCATTGATTATCGACCAGATGCTCATACACCTCACCCCACATATGTTTCCTTGCCATAGATCACATTCTTGGATTTTTGGTGGAGACCATTTCTTGGTCAAAAATCCGTAGGTCTTAGCCTCTAGTATTATTGAAAATGTTCGCTCATGGCTATTTTCAAGGTCGCTCATGGCTATTTTCATAAAAAATGGGGGTTGTGTGGCCATTTATCATCGACTAGAGGCTCATAAACCTCACCCCACATATGTTTCCTTGCCATAGATTACATTCTTGGATTTCTGGTGGAAACCATTTCTTGGTTAAAAACTCGTACGTGTTAGCCTTCGGTATTATTGAAAATGGTCATTCATGGCTATTTTCAACAAAAATGGGGGTTGTGTGGCCATTGATCATCGACCAGAGGCTCATACACCTCACCCCACATATGTTTCGTTGTCATAGATCACATTCTTGGATTTCTGGTGGAGACCATTTCTTGGTCAAAAATCCGTAGGTGTTAGCCTTCAGTATTATTGAAAATGGTCATTCATGCCAATTCTAGGTTAAAAACTCGTACGTGTTAGCCTTCGGTATTATTGAAAATGGTCATTCATGGCTATTTTCGACAAAAATGGGGGTTGTGTGGCCATTGATCATCGACCAGAGGCTCGTACACCTCACCCCACATATGTTTCCTTGCCATAGATCACATTCTTGGATTTCTGGTGGAGACCATTTCTTGGTCTAAAATCCGTAGGTGTTAGCCTCTAGTATTATTGAAAATGGTCGCTCATGGCTATTTTCAAGGTCGCTCATGGCTATTTTCATAAAAATGGGGGTTGTGTGGCCATTGATCATCGACCAGAGGCTCATACACCTCACCCCAAATATGTTTCCTTGCCATAGATCACATTCTTGGATTTCTGGTGGAGACCATTTCTTGGTCAAATATCTGTAGCTGTTAGCCTTCGGTATTATTGTAAATGGTCATTCATGGATATTTTCGACAAAAATGGGGGTTGTGTGGCCATTGATCATCGACCAGACGCTCATACACCTCACCCCACATATGTTTCCTTGCCATAGATCACATTCTTGGATTTCTGGTGGAGACCATTTCTTGGTCTAAAATCCGTAGGTGTTAGCCTCTAGTATTATTGAAAATGGTCGCTCATGGCTATTTTCAAGGTCGCTCATGGCTATTTTCATAAAAAATGGGGGTTGTGTGGCCATTTATCATCGACTAGAGGCTCATAAACCTCACCCCACATATGTTTCCTTGCCATAGATCACATTCTTGGATTTCTGGTGGAGACCATTTCTTGGTTAAAAACTCGTACGTGTTAGCCTTCGGTATTATTGAAAATGGTCGTTCATGGCTATTTTCGACAAAAATGAAGGTTGTGTGGCCATTGATCATCGACCAGAGGCTCATACACCTCACCCCACATATGTATCCTTGCCATAGATCACATTCTTGGATTTCTGGTGGAGACCATTTCTTGGTCAAAAATCCGTAGGTGTTAGCCTTCGATATTATTGAAAATGGTCATTCATGGCTATTTTCGGTAAAATGGGGGTTGTGTGGCCATTGATCATCGACCAGACGCTCATAGACCTCACCCCACATATGTTTCCTTGCCATAGATCACATTCTTGGATTTCTGGTGGAGACCATTTCTTGGTCAAAAATCCGTAGGTCTTAGCCTCTAATATTATTGAAAATGGTCGCTCATGGCTATTTTCATAAAAAAATGGGGGTTGTGTGGCCATTTATCATCGACTAGAGGCTCATAAATCTCACCCCACATATGTTTCCTTGCCATAGATCACATTCTTGGATTTCTGGTGGAGACCATTTCTTGGTCAAAAATCCGTAGGTGTTAGCCTTCGGTATTATTGAAAATGGTCGTTCATGGCTATTTTCGACAATAATGGGGGTTGTGTGGCCATTGATCATGGACCAGACGCTCATACACCTCACCCCACATATGTTTCCTTGCCATAGATCACATTCTTGGATTTCTGGTGGAGACCATTTCTTTGTCTAAAATCTGTAGGTGTTAGCCTCTAGTATTATTGAAAATGGTCGCTCATGGCTATTTTCAAGGTCGCTCATGGATATTTTCATAAAAAATGGGGGTTGTGTGGCCATTTATCATCGACTAGAGGCTCATAAACCCCACCCCACATATGTTTCCTTGCCATAGATTACATTCTTGGATTTCTGGTGGAAACCATTTCATGGTTAAAAACTCGTACGTGTTAGCCTTCGGTATTATTGAAAATGGTCATTCATGGCTATTTTCGGCAAAATGGGGGTTGTGTGGCCATTGATCGTCGACCAGAGGCTCATACACCTCACCCCACATATGTTTCCTTGTCGTAGATCACATTCTTGGATTTCTGGTGGAGACCATTTCTTGGTCAAAAATCCGTACGTGTTAGCCTTTGGTATTTTTGAAAATGGTCATTCATGGCTATTTTCGACAAAAATGGGGGTTGTGTGGCCATTGATCATCGACTAGAGGCTCATACACCTCACCCCACATATGTTTCCTTGCCATAGATCACATTCTTGGATTTCTGGTGGAGACCATTTCTTGGTCAAAAATCCGTAGGTGTTAGCCTTCGATATTATTGAAAATGGTCGTTCATGGCTATTTTCGACAAAAATGGGGGTTGTGTGGCCATTGATCATCGACCAGACGCTCATACACCTCACCCCACATATGTTTCCTTGCCATAGATCACATTCTTGGATTTCTGGTGGAGACCATTTCTTGGTCTAAAATCCGTAGGTGTTAGCCTCTAGTATTATTGAAAATGGTCGCTCATGGCTATTTTCAAGGTCGCTCATGGCTATTTTCATAAAAAATAGGGGTTGTGTGGCCATTGATCATCGACCAGAGGCTCATACACCTCACCCCACATATGTTTCCTTGCCATAGATCACATTCTTGGATTTCTGGTGGAGACCATTTCTTGGTCAAAAATCCATAGGTGTTAGCCTTCGGTATTATTGTAAATGGTCATTCATGGCTATTTTCGACAAAAATGGGGGTTGTGTGGCCATTGATCATCGACCAGAGGCTCATTCACCTCACCCCACATATGTTTCCTTGCCATAGATCACATTCTTGGATTTCTGGTGGAGACCATTTCTTGGTCTAAAATCCGTAGGTCTTAGCCTCTAGTATTATTGAAAATGGTCGCTCATGGCTATTTTCAAGGTCGCTCATGGCTATTTTCATAAAAAATGGGGGTTGTGTGGCCATTTATCATCGACTAGAGGCTCATAAACCTCACCCCACATATGTTTCCTTGCCATAGATTACATTCTTGGATTTCTGGTGGAAACCATTTCTTGGTTAAAAACTCGTACGTGTTAGCCTTCGGTATTATTGAAAATGGTCATTCATGGCTATTTTCGGCAAAATGGGGGTTGTGTGGCCATTGATCGTCGACCAGAGGCTCATACACCTCACCCCACATATGTTTCCTTGTCGTAGATCACATTCTTGGATTTCTGGTGGAGACCATTTCTTGGTCAAAAATCCGTAGGTATTAGCCTTCGATATTATTGAAAATGGTCGTTCATGGCTATTTTCGACAAAAATGGGGGTTGTGTGGCCATTGATCGTCGACCAGAGGCTCATACACCTCACCCCACATATGTTTCCTTGCCATAGATCACATTCTTGGATTTCTGGTGGAGACCATTTCTTGGTTAAGAACTCGTACATGTTAGCCTTCGGTATTATTGAAAATGGTCATTCATGGCTATTTTCGGCAAAATGGGGGTTGTGTGGCCATTGATCGTCGACCAGAGGCTCATACACCTCACCCCACATATGTTTCCTTGCCATAGATCACATTCTTGGATTTCTGGTGGAGACCATTTCTTGGTCAAAAATCCGTAGGTGTTAGCCTTCAGTGTCATTGAAAATGGTCGTTCATGGCTATTTTCGACAAAAATTAGGGTTGTGTGGCCAATGATCGTCGACCAGAGGCTCATACACCTCACCCCACATATGTTTCCTTGCCATAGATCACATTCTTGGATTTCTGGTGGAGACCATTTCTTGGGCAAAAATCCGTAGGTGTTAGCCTTTGGTATTTTTGAAAATGGTCATTCATGGCTATTTTCGACAAAAATGGGGGTTGTGTGGCCATTGATTTTCGACCAGAGGCTCATAAACCTCACCCCACATATGTTTCCTTGCCATAGATTACATTCTTGGATGTATGGTGGAGACCATTTCTTGGTCAAAAATCCGTAGGTGTTAGCCTTCAGTGTCATTGAAAATGGTCGTTCATGGCTATTTTCATAAAAAAAATGGGGGTTGTGTGGCCATTGATCATCGACCAGAGGCTCATACACCTCACCCCACATATGTTTCCTTGTCGTAGATCACATTCTTGGATTTCTGGTGGAGACCATTTCTTGGTCAAAAATCCGTAGGTGTTAGCCTTCGATATTATTGAAAATGGTCGTTCATGGCTATTTTCGACAAAAATGGGGGTTGTGTGGCCATTGATCTTCGACCAGACGCTCATACACCTCACCCCACATATGTTTCCTTGCCATAGATCACATTCTTGGATTTCTGGTGGAGACCATTTCTTGGTCTAAAATCCGTAGGTGTTAGCCTCTAGTATTATTGAAAATGGTCGCTCATGGCTATTTTCAAGGTCGCTCATGGCTATTTTCATAAAAAATAGGGGTTGTGTGGCCATTGATCATCAACCAGAGGCTCATACACCTCACCCCACATATGTTTCCTTGCCATAGATCACATTCTTGGATTTCTGGTGGAGACCATTTCTTGGTCAAAAATCCGTAGGTGTTAGCCTTCGGTATTATTGTAAATGGTCATTCATGGCTATTTTCGACAAAAATGGGGGTTGTGTGGCCATTGATCATCGACCAGAGGCTCATTCACCTCACCCCACATATGTTTCCTTGCCATAGATCACATTCTTGGATTTTTGGTGGAGACCATTTCTTGGTCTAAAATCCGTAGGTCTTAGCCTCTAGTATTATTGAAAATGGTCGCTCATGGCTATTTTCAAGGTCGCTCATGGCTATTTTCATAAAAAATGGGGGTTGTGTGGCCATTTATCATCGACTAGAGGCTCATAAACCTCACCCCACATATGTTTCCTTGCCATAGATTACATTCTTGGATTTCTGGTGGAAACCATTTCTTGGTTAAAAACTCGTACGTGTTAGCCTTCGGTATTATTGAAAATGGTCATTCATGGCTATTTTCGGCAAAATGGGGGTTGTGTGGCCATTGATCGTCGACCAGAGGCTCATACACCTCACCCCACATATGTTTCCTTGTCGTAGATCACATTCTTGGATTTCTAGTGGAGACCATTTCTTGGTCAAAAATCCGTAGGTGTTAGCCTTCGATATTATTGAAAATGGTCGTTCATGGCTATTTTCGACAAAAATGGGGGTTGTGTGGCCATTGATCGTCGACCAGAGGCTCATACACCTCACCCCACATATGTTTCCTTGCCATAGATCACATTCTTGGATTTCTGGTGGAGACCATTTCTTGGTTAAGAACTCGTACGTGTTAGCCTTCGGTATTATTGAAAATGGTCATTCATGGCTATTTTCGGCAAAATGGGGGTTGTGTGGCCATTGATCGTCGACCAGAGGCTCATACACCTCACCCCACATATGTTTCCTTGCCATAGATCACATTCTTGGATTTCTGGTGGAGACCATTTCTTGGTCAAAAATCCGTAGGTGTTAGCCTTCAGTGTCATTGAAAATGGTCGTTCATGGCTATTTTCGACAAAAATTAGGGTTGTGTGGCCATTGATCGTCGACCAGAGGCTCATACACCTCACCCCACATATGTTTCCTTGCCATAGATCACATTCTTGGATTTCTGGTGGAGACCATTTCTTGGGCAAAAATCCGTAGGTGTTAGCCTTTGGTATTTTTGAAAATGGTCATTCATGGCTATTTTCGACAAAAATGGGGGTTGTGTGGCCATTGATTTTCGACCAGAGGCTCATAAACCTCACCCCACATATGTTTCCTTGCCATAGATTACATTCTTGGATTTATGGTGGAGACCAATTCTTGGTCAAAAATCCGTAGGTGTTAGCCTTCAGTGTCATTGAAAATGGTCGTTCATGGCTATTTTCATAAAAAAAATGGGGGTTGTGTGGCCATTGATCATCGACCAGAGGCTCATACACCTCACCCCACATATGTTTCCTTGTCGTAGATCACATTCTTGGATTTCTGGTGGAGACCATTTCTTGGTCAAAAATCCGTAGGTGTTAGCCTTCGATATTATTGAAAATGGTCGTTCATGGCTATTTTCGACAAAAATGGGGGTTGTGTGGCCATTGATCTTCGACCAGACACTCATACACCTCACCCCACATATGTTTCCTTGCCATAGATCACATTCTTGGATTTCTGGTGGAGACCATTTCTTGGTCTAAAATCCGTAGGTGTTAGCCTCTAGTATTATTGAAAATGGTCGCTCATGGCTATTTTCAAGGTCGCTCATGGCTATTTTCATAAAAAATAGGGGTTGTGTGGCCATTGATCATCAACCAGAGGCTCATACACCTCACCCCAGATATGTTTCCTTGCCATAGATCACATTCTTGGATTTCTGGTGGAGACCATTTCTTGGTCAAAAATCCGTAGGTGTTAGCCTTCGGTATTATTGTAAATGGTCATTCATGGCTATTTTCGACAAAAATGGGGGTTGTGTGGCCATTGATCATCGACCAGAGGCTCATTCACCTCACCCCACATATGTTTCCTTGCCATAGATCACATTCTTGGATTTCTGGTGGAGACCATTTCTTGGTCTAAAATCCGTAGGTCTTAGCCTCTAGTATTATTGAAAATGGTCGCTCATGGCTATTTTCAAGGTCGCTCATGGCTATTTTCATAAAAAATGGGGGTTGTGTGGCCATTTATCATCGACTAGAGGCTCATAAACCTCACCCCACATATGTTTCCTTGCCATAGATTACATTCTTGGATTTCTGGTGGAAACCATTTCTTGGTTAAAAACTCGTACGTGTTAGCCTTCGGTATTATTGAAAATGGTCATTCATGGCTATTTTCGGCAAAATGGGGGTTGTGTGGCCATTGATCGTCGACCAGAGGCTCATACACCTCACCCCACATATGTTTCCTTGTCGTAGATCACATTCTTGGATTTCTGGTGGAGACCATTTCTTGGTCAAAAATCCGTAGGTGTTAGCCTTCGATATTATTGAAAATGGTCGTTCATGGCTATTTTCGACAAAAATGGGGGTTGTGTGGCCATTGATCGTCGACCAGAGGCTCATACACCTCACCCCACATATGTTTCCTTGCCATAGATCACATTCTTGGATTTCTGGTGGAGACCATTTCTTGGTTAAGAACTCGTACGTGTTAGCCTTCGGTATTATTGAAAATGGTCATTCATGGCTATTTTCGGCAAAATGGGGGTTGTGTGGCCATTGATCGTCGACCAGAGGCTCATACACCTCACCCCACATATGTTTCCTTGCCATAGATCACATTCTTGGATTTCTGGTGGAGACCATTTCTAGGTCAAAAATCCGTAGGTGTTAGCCTTCAGTGTCATTGAAAATGGTCGTTCATGGCTATTTTCGACAAAAATTAGGGTTGTGTGGCCATTGATCGTCGACCAGAGGCTCATACACCTCACCCCACATATGTTTCCTTGCCATAGATCACATTCTTGGATTTCTGGTGGAGACCATTTCTTGGGCAAAAATCCGTAGGTGTTAGCCTTTGGTATTTTTGAAAATGGTCATTCATGGCTATTTTCGACAAAAATGGGGGTTGTGTGGCCATTGATTTTCGACCAGAGGCTCATAAACCTCACCCCACATATGTTTCCTTGCCATAGATTACATTCTTGGATTTATGGTGGAGACCATTTCTTGGTCAAAAATCCGTAGGTGTTAGCCTTCAGTGTCATTGAAAATGGTCGTTCATGGCTATTTTCATAAAAAAATGGGGGTTGTGTGGCCATTGATCATCGACCAGAGGCTCATACACCTCACCCCACATATGTTTCCTTGTCGTAGATCACATTCTTGGATTTCTGGTGGAGACCATTTCTTGGTCAAAAATCCGTAGGTGTTAGCCTTCGATATTATTGAAAATGGTCGTTCATGGCTATTTTCGACAAAAATGGGGGTTGTGTGGCCATTGATCTTCGACCAGAGGCTCATACATCTCACTACACATATGTTTCCTTGCCATAGATCACATTCTTGGATTTATTGTGGAGACCATTTCTTGGTCAAAAATCCGTAGGTGTTAGCCTTCAGTGTCATTGAAAATGGTCGTTCATGGCTATTTTCGACAAAAATTAGGGTTGTGTGGCCATTGATCGTCGACCAGAGGCTCATACACCTCACCCCACATATGTTTCCTTGCCATAGATCACATTCTTGGATTTCTGGTGGAGACCATTTCTTGGGCAAAAATCCGTAGGTGTTAGCCTTTGGTATTTTTGAAAATGGTCATTCATGGCTATTTTCGACAAAAATGGGGGTTGTGTGGCCATTGATCTTCGACCAGAGGCTCATAAACCTCACCCCACATATGTTTCCTTGCCATAGATTACATTCTTGGATTTATGGTGGAGACCATTTCTTGGTCAAAATAAGTAGGTGTTAGCCTTCAGTGTCATTGAAAATGGTCGTTCATGGCTATTTTCATAAAAAATGGGGGTTGTGTGGCCATTGATCATCGACCAGAGGCTCGTACACCTCACCCCACATATGTTTCCTTGCCATAGATCACATTCTTGGATTTCTGGTGGAGACCATTTCTTGGTCAAAAATCCGTAGGTGTTAGCCTCTAGTATTATTGAAAATGGTCGCTCATGGCTATTTTCAAGGTCGCTCATGGCTATTTTCATAAAAAATGGGGGTTGTGTGGCCATTTATCATCGACTAGAGGCTCATAAATCTCACCCCACATATGTTCCCTTGCCATAGATCACATTCTTGGATTTCTAGTGGAGGCCATTTCTTGGTCAAAAATCCGTAGGTGTTAGCCTTCGGTATTATTGAAAATGGTCGTTCATGGCTATTTTCGACAAAAATGGGGGTTGTGTGGCCATTGATCATCGACCAGACGCTCATACACCTCACCCCACATATGTTTCCTTGCCATAGATCACACTCTTGGATTTCTGGTGGAGACCATTTCTTGGTCTAAAATCCGTAGGTGTTAGCCTCTAGTATTATTGAAAATGGTCGCTCATGGCTATTTTCAAGGTTGCTCATGGCTATTTTCATAAAAAATGGGGGTTGTGTGGCCATTGATCATCGACCACAGGCTCATACACCTCACCCCACATATGTTTCCTTGCCATAGATCACATTCTTGGATTTCTGGTGGAGACCATTTCTTGGTCAAAAATTCGTAGGTGTTAGCCTTCGGTATTATTGTAAATGGTCATTCATGGCTATTTTCGACAACAATGTGGGTTGTGTGGCCATTGATCATCGACCAGAGGCTCATACACCTCACCCCACATATGTTTCCTTGCCATAGATCACATTCTTGGATTTCTGGTGGAGACCATTTCTTGGTCAAAAATCCGTAGGTGTTAGCCTTCGGTATTATTGTAAATGGTCATTCATGGCTATTTTCGACAAAAATGGGGGTTGTCTGGCCATTGATCATCGACCAGACGCTCATACAACTCACCCCACATATGTTTCCTTGCCATAGATCACATTCTTGGATTTCTGGTGGAGACCATTTCTTGGTCTAAAATCCGTAGGTGTTAGCCTCTAGTATTATTGAAAATGGTCGCTCATGGCTATATTCAAGGTCGCTCATGGCTATTTTCATAAAAAAATGGGGGTTGTGTGGCCATTTATCATCGACCAGAGGCTCATAAACCTCACCCCACATATGTTTCCTTGCCATAGATCACATTCTTGGATTTATGGTGGAGACCATTTCTTGGTCAAAAATCCGTAGGTGTTAGCCTTCGGTATTATTGAAAATGGTCGTTCATGGCTATTTTCGACAAAAATGGGGGTTGTGTGGCCATTGATCATCGACCAGACGCTCATACACCTCACCCCACATATGTTTCCTGGCCATAGATCACATTCTTGGATTTCTGGTGGAGACCATTTCTTGGTCAAAAATCCGTACGTGTTAGCCTTTGGTATTTTTGAAAATAGTCATTCATGGCTATTTTCGACAAAAATGGGGGTTGTGTGGCCATTGATCTTCGACCAGAGGCTCATAAACCTCACCCCACATATGTTTCCTTGCCATAGATTACATTCTTGGATTTATGGTGGAGACCATTTCTTGGTCAAAATACGTAGGTGTTAGCCTTCAGTGTCATTGAAAATGGTCGTTCATGGCTATTTTCATAAAAAATGGGGGTTGTGTGGCCATTGATCATCGACCAGAGGCTCGTACACCTCACCCCACATATGTTTCCTTGCCATAGATCACATTCTTGGATTTCTGGTGGAGACCATTTCTTGGTCAAAAATCCGTAGGTGTTAGCCTTCGGTATTATTGAAAATGGTCGTTCATGGCTATTTTCAACAAAAATGGGGGTCGTGTGGCCATTGATCATCGACCAGACGCTCATACACCTCACCCCACATATGTTTCCTTGCCATAGATCACATTCTTGGATTTCTGGTGGAGACCATTTCTTGGTCAAAAATCCGTAGGTGTTAGCCTCTAGTATTATTGAAAATGGTCGCTCATGGCTATTTTCAAGGTCGCTCATGGCTATTTTCATAAAAAATGGGGGTTGTGTGGCCATTTATCATCGACTAGAGGCTCATAAATCTCACCCCACATATGTTCCCTTGCCATAGATCACATTCTTGGATTTCTGGTGGAGGCCATTTCTTGGCCAAAAATCCGTAGGTGTTAGCCTTCGGTATTATTGAAAATGGTCGTTCATGGCTATTTTCGACAAAAATGGGGGTTGTGTGGCCATTGATCATCGACCAGACGCTCATACACCTCACCCCACATATGTTTCCTTGCCATAGATCACACTCTTGGATTTCTGGTGGAGACCATTTCTTGGTCTAAAATCCGTAGGTGTTAGCCTCTAGTATTATTGAAAATGGTCGCTCATGGCTATTTTCAAGGTCGCTCATGGCTATTTTCATAAAAAATGGGGGTTGTGTGGCCATTGATCATCGACCACAGGCTCATACACCTCACCCCACATATGTTTCCTTGCCATAGATCACATTCTTGGATTTCTGGTGGAGACCATTTCTTGGTCAAAAATTCGTAGGTGTTAGCCTTCGGTATTATTGTAAATGGTCATTCATGGCTATTTTCGACAACAATGTGGGTTGTGTGGCCATTGATCATCGACCAGAGGCTCATACACCTCACCCCACATATGTTTCCTTGCCATAGATCACATTCTTGGATTTCTGGTGGAGACCATTTCTTGGTCAAAAATCCGTAGGTGTTAGCCTTCGGTATTATTGTAAATGGTCATTCATGGCTATTTTCGACAAAAATGGGGGTTGTGTGGCCATTGATCATCGACCAGACGCTCATACAACTCACCCCACATATGTTTCCTTGCCATAGATCACATTCTTGGATTTCTGGTGGAGACCATTTCTTGGTCTAAAATCCGTAGGTGTTAGCCTCTAGTATTATTGAAAATGGTCGCTCATGGCTATATTCAAGGTCGCTCATGGCTATTTTCATAAAAAAATGGGGGTTGTGTGGCCATTTATCATCGACTAGAGGCTCATAAACCTCACCCCACATATGTTTCCTTGCCATAGATCACATTCTTGGATTTCTGGTGGAGACCATTTCTTGGTCAAAAATCCGTAGGTGTTAGCCTTCGGTATTATTGAAAATGGTCGTTCATGGCTATTTTCGACAAAAATGGGGGTTGTGTGGCCATTGATCATCGACCAGACGCTCATACACCTCACCCCACATATGTTTCCTGGCCATAGATCACATTCTTGGATTTCTGGTGGAGACCATTTCTTGGTCAAAAATCCGTACGTGTTAGCCTTTGGTATTTTTGAAAATAGTCATTCATGGCTATTTTCGACAAAAATGGGGGTTGTGTGGCCATTGATCTTCGACCAGAGGCTCATAAACCTCACCCCACATATGTTTCCTTGCCATAGATTACATTCTTGGATTTCTGGTGGAAACCATTTCTTGGTTAAAAACTCGTACGTGTTAGCCTTCGGTATTATTGAAAATGGTCATTCATGGCTATTTTCGGCAAAATGGGGGTTGTGTGGCCATTGATCATCGACCAGAGGCTCGTACACCTCACCCCACATATGTTTCCTTGCCATAGATCACATTCTTGGATTTCTGGTGGAGACCATTTCTTGGTTAAAAATCCGTACGTGTTAGCCTTTGGTATTTTTGAAAATGGTCATTCATGGCTATTTTCGACAAAAATGGGGGTTGTGTGGCCATTGATCATCGACTAGAGGCTCATACACCTCACCCCACATATGTTTCCTTGCCATAGATCACATTCTTGGATTTCTGGTGGAGACCATTTCTTGGTCAAAAATCCGTAGGTCTTAGCCTCTAGTATTATTGAAAATGGTCGCTCATGGCTATTTTCATAAAAAATGGGGGTTGTGTGGCCATTTATCATCGACTAGAGGCTCATAAACCTCACCCCACATATGTTTCCTTGCCATAGATCACATTCTTGGATTTCTGGTGGAGACCATTTCTTGGTTAAAAACTCGTACGTGTTAGCCTTCGGTATTATTGAAAATGGTCGTTCATGGCTATTTTCGGCAAAATGGGGGTTGTGTGGCCATTGATCATCGACCAGAGGCTCGTACACCTCACCCCACATATGTTTCCTTGCCATAGATCACATTCTTGGATTTCTGGTGGAGACCATTTCTTGGTCTAAAATCCGTAGGTGTTAGCCTTCGGTATTATTGTAAATGGTCATTCATGGCTATTTTCGACAAAAATGGGGGTTGTGTGGCCATTGATCATCGACCAGAGGCTCATACACCTCACCCCACATATGTTTCCTTGTCGTAGATCACATTCTTGGATTTCTGGTGGAGACCATTTCTTGGTCTAAAATCCGTAGGTGTTAGCCTCTAGTATTATTGAAAATGGTCGCTCATGGCTATTTTCAAGGTCGCTCATGGCTATTTTCATAAAAAATGGGGGTTGTGTGGCCATTTATCATCGACTAGAGGCTCATAAACCTCACCCCACATATGTTTCCTTGCCATAGACTACATTCTTGGATTTCTGGTGGAAACCACTTCTTGGTTAAAAACTCGTACGTGTTAGCCTTCGGTATTATTGAAAATGGTCATTCATGGCTATTTTCGGCAAAATGGGGGTTGTGTGGCCATTGATCGTCGACCAGAGGCTCATACAACTCACCCCACATATGTTTCCTTGTCGTAGGTCACATTCTTGGATTTCTGGTGGAGACCATTTCTTGGTCAAAAATCCATACGTGTTAGCCTTTGGTATTTTTGAAAATGGTCATTCATGGCTATTTTCGACAAAAATGGGGGTTGTGTGGCCATTGATCATCGACTAGAGGCTCATACACCTCACCCCACATATGTTTCCTTGCCATAGATCACATTCTTGGATTTCTGGTGGAGACCATTTCTTGGTCAAAAATCCGTACGTGTTAGCCTTCGGTATTATTGAAAATGGTCGTTCATGGCTATTTTCGACAAAAATGGGGGTTGTGTGGCCATTGATCATCGACCAGACGCTCATACACCTCACCCCACATATGTTTCCTTGCCATAGATCACATTCTTGGATTTCTGGTGGAGACCATTTCTTGGTTAAAAACTCGTACGTATTAGCCTTCGGTATTATTGAAAATGGTCATTCATGGCTATTTTCGGCAAAATGAGGGTTGTGTGGCCATTGATCATCGACCAGAGGCTCGTACACCTCACCCCACATATGTTTCCTTGCCATAGATCACATTCTTGGATTTCTGGTGGAGACCATTTCTTGGGCAAAAATCCGAATGTGTTAGCCTTTGGTATTTTTGAAAATGGTCATTCATGGCTATTTTCGACAAAAATGGGGGTTGTGTGGCCATTGATCATCGACTAGAGGCTCATACACCTCACCCCACATATGTTTCCTTGCCATAGATCACATTCTTGGATTTCTGGTGAAGACCATTTCTTGGTCAAAAATCCGTAGGTGTTAGCCTTCAGTGTCATTGAAAATGGTCGTTCATGGCTATTTTCGACAAAAATTAGGGTTGTGTGGCCATTGATCGTCGACCAGAGGCTCATACACCTCACCCCACATATGTTTCCTTGCCATAGATCACATTCTTGGATTTCTGGTGGAGACCATTTCTTGGTCAAAAACTCGTACGTGTTAGCCTTCGGTATTATTGAAAATGGTCGTTCATGGCTATTTTCGGCAAAATGGGGGTTCTGTGGCCATTGATCATCGACCAGAGGCTCGTACACCTCACCCCACATATGTTTCCTTGCCATAGATCACATTCTTGGATTTCTGGTGGAGACCATTTCTTGGTCAAAAATCCGTAGGTGTTAGCCTTCGGTATTATTGAAAATGGTCGTTCATGGATATTTTCGGCAAAATGGGGGTTCTGTGGCCATTGATCATCGACCAGAGGCTTGTACACCTCACCCCACATATGTTTCCTTGCCATAGATCACATTCTTGGATTTCTGGTGGAGACCATTTCTTGGTCAAAAATCCGTAGGTGTTAGCCTTCGGTATTATTGAAAATGGTCATTCATGGCTATTTTCGGCAAAATGGGGGTTGTGTGGCCATTGATCGTCGACTAGAGGCTCATACACCTCACCCCACATATGTTTCCTTGTCGTAGATCACATTCTTGGATTTCTGGTGGAGACCATTTCTTGGTCAAAAATCCGTAGGTCTTAGCCTCTAGTATTATTGAAAATGGTCGCTCATGGCTATTTT
The DNA here is from genome assembly GCF_902167145.1 of Zea mays. Lineage (NCBI taxonomy): Eukaryota > Viridiplantae > Streptophyta > Magnoliopsida > Poales > Poaceae > Zea > Zea mays. The sequence continues at coordinate 27,859 of NW_023366888.1, forward strand.
CATAAAAAATGGGGGTTGTGTGGCCATTGATCATCGACCAAGCCATGAACGACCATTTTCAAAAATACCAAAGGCTAACACGTACGGATTTTTGACCAAGAAATGGTCTCCACCAGAAATCCAAGAATGTGATCTATGGCAAGGAAACATATGTGGGGTGAGGTGTATGAGCCTCTGGTCGACGATCAATGGCCACACAACCCTAATTTTTGTCGAAAATAGCCATGAACGACCATTTTCAATGACACTGAAGGCTAACACCTACGGATTTTTGCCCAAGAAATGGTCTCCACCAGAAATACAAGAATGTGATCTATGGCAAGGAAACATATGTGGGGTGAGGTGTATGAGCCTCTGGTCGACGATCAATGGCCACACAACCCTAATTTTTGTCGAAAATAGCCATGAACGACCATTTTCAATGACACTGAAGGCTAACACCTACGGATTTTTGACCAAGAAATGGTCTCCACCATAAATCCAAGAATGTGATCTATGGCAAGGAAACATATGTGTAGTGAGGTGTATGAGCCTTTGGTCGAAGATCAATGGCCACACAACCCCCATTTTTGTCGAAAATAGCCATGAATGACCATTTACAATAATACCGAAGGCTAACACCTACGGATTTTTGACCAAGAAATGGTCTCCACCAGAAATCCAAGAATGTGATCTATGGCAAGGAAACATATGTGGGGTGAGGTGTACGAGCCTCTGGTCGATCATCAATGGCCACACAACCCCCATTTTTGTCGAAAATAGCCATGAACGACCATTTTCAATGACACTGAAGGCTAACACCTACGGATTTTTGACCAAGAAATGGTCTCCACCAGAAATCCAAGAATGTGATCTATGGCAAGGAAACATATGTGGGGTGAGGTGTACGAGCCTCTGGTCGATGATCAATGGCCACACAACCCCCATTTTGCCGAAAATAGCCATGAACGACCATTTTCAATAATACCAAAGGCTAACACGTACGAGTATTTAACCAAGAAATGGTCTCCACCAGAAATCCAAGAATGTGATCTATGGCAAGGAAACATATGTGGGGTGAGGTTTATGAGCCTCTAGTCGATGATAAATGGCCACACAACCCCCATTTTTTATGAAAATAGCCATGAGCGACCTTGAAAATAGCCATGAGCGACCATTTTCAATAATACTAGAGGCTAACACCTACGGATTTTAGGCCAAGAAATGGTCTCCACCAGAAATCCAAGAATGTGATCTACGACAAGGAAACATATGTGGGGTGAGGTGTATGAGCCTCTTGTCGACGATCAATGGCCACACAACCCCCATTTTGCCGAAAATAGCCATGAACGACCATTTTCAATATACCGAAGGCTAACACGTACGAGTTTTTGACCAAGAAATGGTCTCCACCAAAAATCCAAGAATGTGATCTATGGCAAGGAAACATATGTGGGGTGAGATTTATGAGCCTCTAGTCGATGATAAATGGCCACACAACCCCCATTTTGCCGAAAATAGCCATGAATGACCATTTTCAATAATACCGAAGGCTAACACCTACGGATTTTTGACCAAGAAATGGTCTCCACCAGAAATCCAAGAATGTGATCTATGGCAAGGAAACATATGTGGGGTGAGGTGTATGAGCCTCTGGTCGACGATCAATGGCCACACAACCCTAATTTTTGTCGAAAATAGCCATGAACGACCATTTTCAATGACACTGAAGGCTAACACCTACGAATTTTTGACCAAGAAATGGTCTCCACCATAAATCCAAGAATGTGATCTATGGCAAGGAAACATATGTGGGGTGAGGTGTATGAGCGTCTGGTCGATGATCAATGGCCACACAACCCCCATTTTGGTTGAAAATAGCCATGAACGACCATTTTCAATAATATCGAAGGCTAACACCTACGGATTTTTGACCAAGAAATGGTCTCCACTAGAAATCCAAGAATGTGATCTACGACAAGGAAACATATGTGGGGTGAGGTGTATGAGCCTCTGGTCGACGATCAATGGCCACACAACCCCCATTTTTGTCGAAAATAGCCATGAATGACCATTTTCAAAAATACCAAAGGCTAACACGTACGGATTTTTGACCAAGAAATGGTCTCCACCAGAAATCCAAGAATGTGATCTATGGCAAGGAAACATATGTGGGGTGAGGTGTATGAGCCTCTGGTCGATGATCAATGGCCACACAACCCCCATTTTTGTCGAAAATAGCCATGAATGACCATTTACAATAATACCGAAGGCTAACACCTACGGATTTTTGACCAAGAAATGGTCTCCACCAGAAATCCAAGAATGTGATCTATGGCAAGGAAACATATGTGGGGTGAGGTGTATGAGCCTCTGGTCGATGATCAATGGCCACACAACCCCCATTTTTGTCGAAAATAGCCATGAACGACCATTTTCAATAATACCGAAGGCCAACACGTACGAGTTTTTAACCAAGAAATGGTCTCCACCAGAAATCCAAGAATGTGATCTATGGCAAGGAAACATATGTGTAGTGAGGTGTACGAGCCTCTGGTCGATGATCAATGGCCACACAACCCCCATTTTTGTCGAAAATAGCCATGAACGACCATTTTCAATAATACCGAAGGCTAACACCTACGGATTTTTGACCAAGAAATGGTCTCCACCAGAAATCCAAGAATGTGATCTATGGCAAGGAAACATATGTGGGGTGAGGTGTATGAGCCTCTGGTCGACGATCAATGGCCACACAACCCTAATTTTTGTCGAAAATAGCCATGAACGACCATTTTCAATGACACTGAAGGCTAACACCTACGGATTTTTGACCAAGAAATGGTCTCCACCAGAAATCCAAGAATGTGATCTACGACAAGGAAACATATGTGGGGTGAGGTGTATGAGCCTCTGGTCGACGATCAATGGCCACACAACCCCCATTTTGCCGAAAATAGCCATGAATGACCATTTTCAATAATATCGAAGGCTAACACCTACGGATTTTTGACCAAGAAATGGTCTCCACCAGAAATCCAAGAATGTGATCTACGACAAGAAAACATATGTGGGGTGAGGTGTATGAGCCTCTGGTCGACGATCAATGGCCACACAACCCCCATTTTGCCGAAAATAGCCATGAATGACCATTTTCAATAATACCGAAGGCTAACACGTACGAGTTTTTAACCAAGAAATGGTTTCCACCAGAAATCCAAGAATGTAATCTGTGGCAAGGAAACATATGTGGGGTGAGGTTTATGAGCCTCTAGTCGATGATAAATGGCCAAACAACCCCCATTTTTTTATGAAAATAGCCATGAGCGACCTTGAAAATAGCCATGAGCGACCATTTTCAATAATACTAGAGGCTAACACCTACGGATTTTAGACCAAGAAATGGTCTCCACCAGAAATCTAAGAATGTGATCTATGGCAAGGAAACATATGTGGGGTGAGGTGTATGAGCGTCTGGTCGATGATCAATGGCCACACAACCCCCATTTTTGTCGAAAATAGCCATGAACGACCATTTTCAATAATACCGAAGGCTAACACGTACGAGGTTTTAACCAAGAAATGGTTTCCACCAGAAATCCAAGAATGTAATCTATGGCAAGGAAACATATGTGGGGTGAGGTGTATGAGCCTCTGGTCGATGATCAATGGCCACACAACCCCCATTTTTGTCGAAAATAGCCATGAGCGACCATTTTCAATAATACCGAAGGCTGACACCTACGGATTTTAGGCCAAGAAATGGTCTCCACCAGAAATCCAAGAATGTGATCTATGGCAAGGAAACATATGTGGGGTGAGGTGTATGAGCCTCTGGTCGATGATCAATGGCCACACAACCCCCATTTTTGTCGAAAATAGCCATGAACGACCATTTTCAATAATACCGAAGGCTAACACGTACGAGTTTTTGACCAAGAAATGGTCTCCAACAAAAATCCAAGAATGTGATCTATGGCAAGGAAACATATGTGGGGTGAGATTTATGAGCCTCTAGTCGATGATAAATGGCCACACAACACCCATTTTTTTATGAAAATAGCCATGAGCGACCATTTTCAATAATACTAGAGGCTAAGACCTACTGATTTTTGACCAAGAAATGGTCTCCACCAGAAATCCAAGAATGTGATCTGTGGCAAGGAAACATATGTGGGGTGAGGTGTATGAGCCTCTGATCGATGATCAATGGCCACACAACCCCCATTTTGCCGAAAATAGCCATGAATGACCATTTTCAATAATACCGAAGGCTAACACGTACGAGTTTTTAACCAAGAAATGGTTTCCACCAGAAATCCAAGAATGTGATCTATGGCAAGGAAACATATGTGGGGTGAGGTGTACGAGCCTCTGGTCGATGATCAATGGCCACACAACCCCCATTTTTTATGAAAATAGCCATGAGCGACCATTTTCAATAATACTAGAGGCTAAGACCTATGGATTTTAGACCAAGAAATGGTCTCCACCAGAAATCCAAGAATGTGATCTATGGCAAGGAAACATATGTGGGGTGAGGTGTATGAGCGTCTGGTCGATGATCAATGGTGTGGCCATTGATCATCGACCAGAGGCTCATACACCTCACCCCACATATGTTTCCTTGCCATAGATCACATTCTTGGATTTCTGGTGGAGACCATTTCTTGGTCAAAAATTCGTAGGTGTTAGCCTTCGGTATTATTGTAAATGGTCATTCATGGCTATTTTCGACAAAAATGGGGGTTGTGTGGCCATTGATCATCGACCAGATGCTCATACACCTCACCCCACATATGTTTCCTTGCCATAGATCACATTCTTGGATTTCTGGTGGAGACCATTTCTTGGTTAAAAACTCGTACGTGTTAGCCTTCGGTATTATTGAAAATGGTCGTTCATGGCTATTTTCGGCAAAATGGTGATTGTGTGGCCATTGATCATCGACCAGAGGCTCGTACACCTCACCCCACATATGTTTCCTTGCCATAGATCACATTCTTGGATTTCTGGTGGAGACCATTTCTTGGTTAAAAACTCGTACGTGTTAGCCTTCGGTATTATTGAAAATGGTCGTTCATGGCTATTTTCGGCAAAATGGGGGTTGTGTGGCCATTCATCATCGACCAGAGGCTCATAAACCTCACCCCACATATGTTTCCTTGCCATAGATTACATTCTTGGATTTCTGGTGGAAACCATTTCTTGGTTAAAAACTCGTACGTGTTAGCCTTCGGTATTATTGAAAATGGTCATTCATGGCTATTTTCGGCAAACTGGGGGTTGTGTGGCCATTGATCATCGACCAGAGGCTCGTACACCTCACCCAACATATGTTTCCTTGCCATAGATCACATTCTTGGATTTCTGGTGGAGACCATTTCTTGGTCAAAAATCCGTACGTGTTAGCCTTTGGTATTTTTGAAAATGGTCATTCATGGCTATTTTCGACAAAAATGGGGGTTGTGTGGCCATTGATCATCGACTAGAGGCTCATACACCTCACCCCACATATGTTTCCTTGCCATAGATCACATTCTTGGATTTCTGGTGGAGACCATTTCTTGGTCAAAAATCCGTAGGTGTTATCCTTCGGTATTATTGAAAATGGTCATTCATGGCTATTTTCGACAAAAATGGGGGTTGTGTGGCCATTGATCATCGACCAGATGCTCATACACCTCACCCCACATATGTTTCCTTGCCATAGATCACATTCTTGGATTTCTGGTGGAGACCATTTCTTGGTCTAAAATCCGTAGGTGTTAGCCTCTAGTATTATTGAAAATGGTCGCTCATGGCTATTCTCAAGGTCGCTCATGGCTATTTTCATAAAAAATGGGGGTTGTGTGGCCATTTATCATCGACTAGAGGCTCATAAACCTCACCCCACATATGTTTCCTTGCCATAGATTACATTCTTGGATTTCTGGTGGAGACCATTTCTTGGTTAAAAACTCGTACGTGTTAGCCTTCGGTATTATTGAAAATGGTCATTCATGGCTATTTTTGGCAAAATGGGGGTTGTGTGGCCATTGATCGTCGACCAGAGGCTCATACACCTCACCCCACATATGTTTCCTTGCCATAGATCACATTTTTTGGATTTCTGGTGGAGACCATTTCTTGGTCAAAAATCCGTAGGTGTTAGCCTTCGGTATTATTGTAAATGGTCATTCATGGCTATTTTCGACAAAAATGGGGGTTTTGTGGCCATTGATCATCGACCAGAGGCTCATACACCTCACTACACATATGTTTCCTTGCCATAGATCACATTCTTGGATTTCTGGTGGAGACCATTTCTTGGTTAAAAACTCGTACGTGTTAGCCTTCGGTATTATTGAAAATGGTCATTCATGGCTATTTTTGGCAAAATGGGGGTTGTGTGGCCATTGATCGTCGACCAGAGGCTCATACACCTCACCCCACATATGTTTCCTTGTCGTAGATCACATTCTTGGATTTCTGGTGGAGACCATTTCTTGGTCAAAAATCCATAGGTGTTAGCCTTCGATATTATTGTAAATGGTCGTTCATGGCTATTTTCGACAAAAATGGGGGTTGTGTGGCCATTGATTATCTGATAGTCACCTAGAGGGGGGGTGAATAGGGCGAAACTGAAATTTACAAATATAAACACAACTACAAGCCGGGTTAGCGTTAGAAATAAAACGAGTCCGCGAGAGAGGGCGAAAAAAAAAATCGTAAGCAAATAATCAAGTGAGACACGCGGATTTGTTTTACCGAGGTTCGGTTCTTGCAAACCTACTCCCCGTTGAGGAGGCCACAAAGGCCGGGTCTCTTTCAACCCTTCCCTCTCTCAAACGATCCCTTGGATCGAGTGAGCTTTCTCTTCTTAATCACTTGGAACAAAAAGTTCCCACAAGGGCCACCACACAATTGGTGCCTCTTGCCTCGATTACAAGTGAGTGCTTGATCACAATGAAAGAGTCAAGAAGAAAGAAAGCAATCCAAGCGCAAGAGCTCGAAAGAACATAAGCAAATCACTCTCTCTAGTCACTATGGCGTTGTGTGGAGTTTGGAGAGGATTTGATCTATTTGGTGTGTCTAGAATTGAATGCTAGAGCTCTTGTAGTAGTTGGGAAGTGGAAAACTTGGATGCAATGAATGGTGGGGTGGTTGGGGTATTTATAGCCTCAACCACCAAAAGTGGCCGTTGGGAGGCTGTCTGCTCGATGGCGCACCGGACAGTCCGGTGCACACCGGACAGTCCGGTGCCCCCTGCCACGTCATCACTGCCGTTGGATTCTGACCGTTGAAGCTTCTGACTTGTGGGCCCGCCTGGGTGTCCGGTGCACACCGGACAACTCCTGTTCATTATCCGGTGCGCCAGTATGGGCGCGCCTGCCGTCTGCGCGCGCAGAGCGCGCATTAAATGCGTTTTGCAGGTGACCGTTGGCGCGGAAGTAGCCGTTACTCCGTGGTTCACCGGATAGTCTGGTGAATTATAGCGGAGCGGCTGAATTAAAATCCCGAGGCTGGTGAGTTCCTGAGGCTGCGCTTCCATGGAGCACCGGACACTGTCCGGTGTACACCGGACAGTCCGGTGAATTATAGCGGAGTCGCCTCTGGAAATTCCCGAAGGTGGCGAGTTTGAGCTGGAGTCCTCTGGTGCACCGGACACTGTCCGGTGGTGCACCGGACACTGTCCGGTGTACAGCGGACAGTCCGGTGTTCCCAGACCAGAGGGCCTTCGGTTGCTTCTTTGCTTCATGGTTGAATCCAAAACTAGATCTTTTTATTGGCTGAGTGTGAACCTTTTACACCTGTATAACTTATGCACTAGAGCAAACAAGTTAGTCCATTTAATTTGTGTTGGGCAATTCAACCACCAAAATCATTTAGGAACTAGGTGTAGGCCTATTTCCCTTTCAATCTCCCCCTTTTTGGTGATTGATGCCAACACAAACCAAAGCAAATATAGAAGTGCATAATTGAACTAGTTTGCATAATATAAGTGCAAAGATTGCTTGGAATTGAGCCAATATAAATACTTACAAGATATGCATGGATTGTTTCTTTGTTTTTAATATTTTGGACCACGCTTGCACCACATGTTTTGTTTTTGCAAAATCTTTTGTAAATCTATTTCAAAGTTCTTTTGCAAATAGTCAAAGGTAAATGAATAAGATTTTGCAAAGCATTCTCAAGATTTGAAATTTTCTCCCCCTGTCTCAAATGCTTTTCCTTTGACTAAACAAAACTCCCCCTAAAAGAGATTCCTCTTAGTGTTCAAGAGGGTTTTGAGATATGATTTTAAAATACTACTTTCTCCCCTTTTGAATACAATAAGATACCAAATTGATAATTGAAAATTATATTTGAAAATTAGGTGGTGGTGCGGTCCTTTTGCTTTGGGCTCAATCTTTCTCCCCCTTTGGCATGAATCGCCAAAAACGGAATCATTAGAGCCCTCCAAATAACGTTCTCCTCCTTTGGTCATAAGTAAAAGAGTGAAGATTATACCAAAGTAGGAGTCCTTTTGTTTTGCTCTCTCCCCAAGAGAGCGGCTCAGAGTGATGGCGAAGGATGAGTTACGGAGTGGAAGCCTTTGTCTTCGCCGAAAACTCCAATTCCCTTTCAATACACCTATGACTTGGTTTGAAATAGACTTGAAAGCACATTAGTCATAGCATATTGAAGAGATATGATCAAAGGTATATTCATGAGCTATGTGAGGTGTGCAAGTTAGCAAAAGAAGTTTCTAGAATCAAGAATATTGAGCTCATGCCTAAGTTTGGTAAAAGTTTGTTCATCAAGTGGTTTGGTAAAGATATCGGCTAATTGATCTTTAGTATTAATGTATGCAATCTCGATATCCCCCTTTTGTTGGTGATCCCTAAGAAAATGATATCGGATGGCTATGTGCTTAGTGCGGCTATGCTCGACGGGATTGTCGGCCATTTTGATTGCACTCTCATTATCACATAGCAAAGGGACTTTGGTTAATTTGTAACCGTAGTCCCGCAGGGTTTGCCTCATCCAAAGTAATTGTGCGCAACAGTGACCTGCGGCAATGTACTCGGCTTCGGCGGTAGAAAGAGCGACCGAATTTTGCTTCTTTGAAGCCCAAGACACCAAGGATCTTCCCAAGAACTGGCAAGTCCCCGATGTGCTCTTCCTATTAATTTTACACCCCGCCCAATCGGCATCCGAATAACCAATCAAATCAAATGTGGATCCCCGAGGGTACCAAAGCCCAAACTTAGGAGTATAAGCCAAATATCTCAAGATTCGTTTTACGGCCATAAGGTGGGATTCCTTAGGGTTGGATTGGAATCTTGCACACATGCAAACGGAAAGCATAATGTCCGGTCGAGATGCACAAAGATAGAGTAATGAACCTATCATCGACCGGTATACCTTTTGATCCACGGACTTACCTCCCGTGTCGAGGTCGAGATGCCCATTAGTTCCCATAGGCGTCTTGATGGGTTTGGCATCCTTCATTCCAAACTTGGTTAGAATGTCTTGAGTATACTTTGTTTGGCTGATGAAGGTGCCCTCTGGGAGTTGTTTGACTTGGAATCCTAAGAAATACTTCAACTCCCCCATCATAGACATCTCGAATTTTTGTGTCATGATCCTACTAAATTCTTCACAAGTAGATTCGTTAGTAGACCCAAATATGATATCATCAACATAAATTTGGCATACAAACAAATCATTTGCAAGAGTTTTAGTGAACAAAGTAGGATCGGCCTTGCCGACTTTGAAGCCATTTGCAATAAGGAAATCCCTAAGGCATTCATACCATGCTCTTGGGGCTTGCTTGAGCCCGTAAAGCGCCTTAGAGAGCTTATACACATGGTTAGGATACTCACTGTCTTCAAAGCCGGGAGGTTGCTCAACATAGACCTCTTCCTTGATTGGTCCATTGAGGAAGGCACTTTGCACGTCCATTTGATAAAGCTTAAAGCCATGGTAAGTAGTATAGGCCAATAATATACGAATTGACTCGAGCCTAGCTACGGGTGCATAGGTTTCACCGAAATCCAAACCTTCGACTTGGGAGTATCCCTTGGCCACAAGTCGTGCTTTGTTCCTTGTCACCACACCATGCTCATCTTGCTTGTTGCGGAAGACCCATTTGGTTCCTACAACATTTTGGTTAGGACGTGGAACTAAATGCCATACCTCATTTCTAGTGAAGTTGTTGAGCTCCTCTTGCATTGCCACCACCCAATCCGAATCTTGAAGTGCTTCCTCTACCCTGTGTGGCTCAATAGAGGAAACAAACGAGTAATGTTCACAAAAATGTGCAACACGAGATCTAGTGGTTACCCCCTTATGAATGTCGCCGAGGATGGTGTCAACGGGGTGATCTCGTTGGATTGCTTGGTGGATTCTTGGGTGTGGCGGCCTTGGTTCTTGTTCATCCTCCTTTTCTTGATCATTTTCATCTCCCCCTTGATCATTGCCATCACCTTGAGGTGGCTCATCTTCTTGATCTTGCCTTTCATCAACTTGAGCCTCATCCTCATTTTGAGTTGGTGGAGATGCTTGCGTGGAGGAGGATGGTTGATCTTGTGCTTTTGGGGGCTCTTTGGATTCTTTAGGACACACATCCCCGATGGACATGTTCCTTAGCGCGATGCACGGAGCCTCTTCATCACCTATCTCATCAAGATCAACTTGCTCTACTTGAGAGCCGTTAGTCTCATCAAACACAACGTCATATGAGACTTCAACTAGTCCAGTGGACTTGTTAAAGACTCTATATGCCCTTGTGTTTGAGTCATAACCAAGTAAAAAACCTTCTACAGTTTTAGGAGCAAATTTAGATTTTCTACCTCTCTTAACAAGAATAAAGCATTTGCTACCAAAAACTCTAAAATATGAAATGTTGGGCTTTTTACCAGTTAGGAGTTCATATGATGTCTTCTTGAGGATTCGGTGTAGATACAACCGGTTGATGGCGTAGCACGCGGTGTTGACCGCCTCGGCCCAAAACCGATCCGAAGTCTTATACTCATCAAGCATGGTTCTTGCCATGTCCAGTAGAGTTCGATTCTTCCTCTCCACTACACCATTTTGTTGAGGTGTGTAGGGAGAAGAGAACTCATGCTTGATGCCCTCCTCCTCAAGGAAGCCTTCAATTTGAGAGTTCTTGAACTCCGTCCCGTTGTCGCTTCTTATTTTCTTGATCCTTAAGCCGAACTCATTTTGAGCCCGTCTTAAGAATCCCTTTAAGATCTCTTGGGTTTGAGATTTTTCCTGTAAAAAGAATACCCAAGTGAAGCGAGAATAATCATCCACAATAACTAGACAGTGCTTACTCCCGCCGATGCTTATGTAAGCAATCGGGCCGAATAGATCCATGTGTAGGAGCTCCAGTGGCCTGTCCGTTGTCATGATGTTCTTGTGTGGATGATGGGTTCCAGCTTGCTTCCCTGCCTGGCATGCGCTACAAATCCTGTCTTTCTCAAAATGAACATTTGTTAATCCTAAAATGTGTTCTCCCTTTAGAAGCTTATGAAGATTCTTCATCCCAACATGGGCTAGTCGGCGGTGCCAGAGCCAACCCATGTTAGTCTTAGCAATTAAGCAAGTGTCGAGTTCAGCTCTATCAAAATCTACCAAGTATAGCTGACCCTCTAACACTCCTTTAAATGCTATTGAATCATCAGTTCTTCTAAAGACAGTGACACCTATATCAGTGAATAGACAGTTGTAGCCCATTTGACATAATTGGGAAACAGAAAGCAAGTTGTAATCTAAGGAATCAACAAGAAAAACATTGGAAATGGAATGGTCAGGGGATATAGCAATTTTACCCAAACCTTTGACCAATCCTTGATTTCCATCCCCGAATGTGATCGCTCTTTGGGGATCTTGGTTTTTCTCATATGAGGAGAACATCTTTTTCTCCCCTGTCATGTGGTTTGTGCACCCGCTGTCGAGTATCCAACTTGAGCCCCCGGATGCATAAACCTACAAAACAAGTTTAGTTCTTGACTTTAGGTACCCAAATAGTTTTGGGTCCTTTGGCATTAGACACAAGAACTTTGGGTACCCAAACACAAGTCTTTGACCCCTTGTGCTTGCCCCCAACATATTTGGCAACTACCTTGCCGGATTTGTTAGTTAAAACATAAGATGCATCAAAAGTTTTAAATGAAATGTTATGATCATTTGATGCACTAGGAATTTTCTTTCTAGGCAACTTAGCACGGGTTGGTTGCCTAGAGCTAGATGTCTCACCCTTATACATAAAAGCATGATTAGGGCCAGAGTGAGACTTCCTAGAATGAATTCTTCTAATTTTGCTCTCGGGATAACCGGCAGGGTATAAAATGTAGCCCTCGTTATCCTGAGGCATGGGAGCCTTGCCCTTAACAAAATTTGACAATCTTTTAGGAGGGGCATTAAGTTTGACATTGCCCCCCCTTTGGAAGCCAATGCCATCCTTGATGCCAGGGCGTCTCCCATTATAAAGCATGCTACGAGCAAATTTAAATTTCTCATTTTCTAAGTTGTGCTCGGCAGCTTTAGCATCTAGTTTTGCTATATGATCATGTTGTTGTTTAATTAAAGCCATGTGATCATGAATAGCATCAACATCAATGTCTCTACATCTAGTACAAATAGTGACATGCTCAATGGTAGATGTAGAGGGTTTGCAAGAATTAAGTTCAACAATCTTAGCACGTAGTATATCATTCTTATCTCTAAGATCGGAAATTGTAATTTTGCAAACATCAAAATCTTTAGCCTTAGCAATTAAATTTTCATTTTCTACTCTAAGACTAGCAAGAGAAATGTTCAATTCTTCAATCCTAGCAAGTGAATCATCATTATTATCTCTAGGATTGGAAGTTGAAACAATGCAAACATGTGAATCAACCTTAGCATTTAAATTAGCATTTTCATTCCTAAGGTTGTCAATCATCTCACGGCAAGTGCTTAGCTCACTAGATAATTTTTCACATTTTTCTACTTCTAGAGCATAAGCATTTTTAACCTTAACATGCTTCTTATTTTCTTTAATAAGGAAGTCCTCTTGGGTGTCCAAGAGATCATCCTTTTCATGGATGGCACTAATCAATTCATTAAGTTTTTCCTTTTGTTGCATGTTGAGGTTGGCAAAAAGGGTACGCAAATTATCTTCCTCATCACTAGCATTATCATCACTAGAGGTTTCATATTTAGTGGAGGATCTTGATTTTACCTTCTTTTTGCCGTCCTTTGCCATGAGGCACTTGTGGCCGACGTTGGGGAAGAGGAGTCCCTTGGTGACGGCGATGTTGGCGGCGTCCTCGTCGTCGGAGGAGTCGCTTGAGCTTTCGTCGGAGTCCCACTCCCGACAAACATGGGCATCGCCGCCCCTCTTCTTGTAGTATTTTTTCTTTTCTCTCCTCTTTCCCTTCTTGTCATTATCCCTGTCACTGTCACTTGATAATGGACATTTGGCAATAAAGTGACCGGGCTTACCACACTTGTAGCACACTTTCTTGGAGCGGGACTTGTAATCTTTCCCTCTCCTTTGCTTGAGGATTTGGCGGAAGCTCTTGATGACGAGCGCCATTTCCTCATTGTCGAGCTTGGAGGCGTCGATAGGTTGTCGACTTGGTGTAGACTCCTTCTTTTCCTCCGTCGCCTTAAATGCGACGGGTTGAGCTTCGGATGTGGTGGGATCATCAAGCTCGTTGATTTTTCTCGAGCCTTCAATCATGCACTCAAAACTAACAAAATGCCCGATAACTTCCTCGGGGGTCATTTTAGTATATCTAGGATTACCACGAATTAATTAAACTTGAGTAGGGTTAAGGAAAATAAGAGATCTTAGAATAACCTTAACCACCTCGTGGTCATCCCACTTTACGCTCCCGAGGTTGCGCACTTGGTTCACCAAGGTCTTGAGCCGGTTGTACATGTGTTGTGGCTCCTCCCCTTTGCGAAGCCAGAACCGACCGAGCTCTCCCTCGATCGTTTCCCGCTTGGTGATCTTGGTGAGCTCGTCTCCCTCGTGCGCGGTTTTGAGCACATCCCAAACCTCCTTGGCATTCTTCAACCCTTGAACTTTGTTATACTCTTCTCTACTTAGTGAGGCGAGGAGTATCGTTGTAGCTTGAGAGTTGAAGTGCTCGATTTGGGCCACCTCATTCTCATCGTAGTCCTCATCCCCTACGGATGGTACCTGTGCACCAAACTCAACAACATCCCATATACCTTTGTGGAGCGAGGTTAGATGAAATCGCATTAAATCGCTCCACCTAGCATATTCTTCACCATCAAAAGTTGGTGGTTTGCCTAATGGGACGGAAAGTAAAGGTGTATGTTTGGAAATGCGAGGGTAACGTAGGGGGATCTTACTATATTTCTTGCGTTCTTGGCGCTTCGAAGTGACGGACGCCGCGTCGGAGCCGGAGGTGGATGCCGATGAAGAATCGGTCTCGTAGTAGACCACCTTCCTCATCCTTTTCTTCTTGTCCCCACTCCGATGCGGCTTGTGGGAAGAAGATTTTTCTTTCTTCTCTTGGTGGTGAGAAGAAGATTTCTTCTCCTTCCCTTTGGAGGAGACCTTCTTCTTCTCCTTCCTCTTGGTGCAGGACTCTTCCGATGAAGTGCTCCCGTGGCTTGTAGTGGGCTTTTCGCCGGTCTCCATCTCCTTCTTGGCGTGATCTCCCGACATCACTTCGAGCGGTTAGGCTCTAATGAAGCACCGGGCTCTGATACCAATTGATAGTCGCCTAGAGGGGGGGTGAATAGGGCGAAACTGAAATTTACAAATATAAACACAACTACAAGCCGGGTTAGCGTTAGAAATAAAACGAGTCCGCGAGAGAGGGCGAAAAACAAATCGTAAGCAAATAATCAAGTGAGACACGCGGATTTGTTTTACCGAGGTTCGGTTCTTGCAAACCTACTCCCCGTTGAGGAGGCCACAAAGGCCGGGTCTCTTTCAACCCTTCCCTCTCTCAAACGATCCCTTGGATCGAGTGAGCTTTCTCTTCTTAATCACTTGGAACAAAAAGTTCCCACAAGGGCCACCACACAATTGGTGCCTCTTGCCTCGATTACAAGTGAGTGCTTGATCACAATGAAAGAGTCAAGAAGAAAGAAAGCAATCCAAGCGCAAGAGCTCGAAAGAACACAAGCAAATCACTCTCTCTAGTCACTATGGCGTTGTGTGGGGTTTGGAGAGGATTTGATCTATTTGGTGTGTCTAGAATTGAATGCTAGAGCTCTTGTAGTAGTTGGGAAGTGGAAAACTTGGATGCAATGAATGGTGGGGTGGTTGGGGTATTTATAGCCTCAA
This sequence comes from Zea mays, assembly GCF_902167145.1. NCBI lineage: Eukaryota > Viridiplantae > Streptophyta > Magnoliopsida > Poales > Poaceae > Zea > Zea mays. The sequence continues at coordinate 43,127 of NW_023366888.1, forward strand.
CCACCAAAAGTGGCCGTTGGGAGGCTGTCTGCTCGATGGCGCACCGGACATTCCGGTGCCCCCTGCCACGTCATCACTGCCGTTGGATTCTGACCGTTGAAGCTTCTGACTTGTGGGCCCGCCTGGGTGTCCGGTGCACACCGGACAACTCCTGTTCATTGTCCGGTGCGCCAGTATGGGCGCGCCTGCCGTCTGCGCGCGCAGAGCGCGCATTAAATGCGTTTTGCAGGTGACCGTTGGCGCGGAAGTAGCCGTTGCTCCGTGGTTCACCGGACAGTCCGGTGCACACCGGACAGTCCGGTGAATTATAGCGGAGCGGCTGAATTAAAATCCCGAGGCTGGCGAGTTCCTGAGGCTGCGCTTCCATGGAGCACCGGACACTGTCCGGTGTACACCGGACAGTCCGGTGAATTATAGCGGAGTCGCCTCTGGAAATTCCCGAAGGTGGCGAGTTTGAGCTGGAGTCCTCTGGTGCACCGGACACTGTCCGGTGGTGCACCGGACACTGTCCGGTGTACACCGGACAGTCCGGTGTTCCCAGACCAGAGGGCCTTCGGTTGCTTCTTTGCTTCATGGTTGAATCCAAAACTAGATCTTTTTATTGGCTGAGTGTGAACCTTTTACACCTGTATAACTTATGCACTAGAGCAAACAAGTTAGTCCATTTAATTTGTGTTGGGCAATTCAACCACCAAAATCATTTAGGAACTAGGTGTAGGCCTATTTCCCTTTCATTATCGACCAGAGGCTCATACACCTCACCCCACATATGTTTCCTTGCCATAGATCACATTCTTGGATTTCTGGTGGAGACCATTTCTTGGTCAAAAATCCGTAGGTGTTAGCCTTCGGTATTATTGTAAATGGTCATTCATGGCTATTTTCGACAAAAATGGGGGTTGTGTGGCCATTGATCATCGACCAGAGGCTCATACACCTCACCCCACATATGTTTCCTTGCCATAGATCACATTCTTGGATTTCTGGTGGAGACCATTTCTTGGTCAAAAATCCGTAGGTCTTAGCCTCTAATATTATTGAAAATGGTCGCTCATGGCTATTTTCAAGGTCGCTCATGGCTATTTTCATAAAAAATGGGGGTTGTGTGGCCATTTATCATCGACTAGAGGCTCATAAACCTCACCCCACATATGTTTCCTTGCCATAGATTACATTCTTGGATTTCTGGTGGAAACCATTTCTTGGTTAAAAACTCGTACGTGTTAGCCTTCGGTATTATTGAAAATGGTCATTCATGGCTATTTTCGGCAAAATGGGGGTTTTGTGGCCATTGATCGTCGACCAGAGGCTCATACACCTCACCCCACATATGTTTCCTTGTCGTAGATCACATTCTTGGATTTCTGGTGGAGACCATTTCTTGGTCAAAAATCCGTAGGTGTTAGCCTTCGATATTATTGAAAATGGTCGTTCATGGCTATTTTCGACAAAAATGGGGGTTGTGTGGCCATTGATCATCGACCAGAGGCTCATACACCTCACCCCACATATGTTTCCTTGCCATAGATCACATTCTTGGATTTCTGGTAGAGACATTTCTTGGTCAAAAATCCGTAGGTGTTAGCCTTCGGTATTATTGTAAATGGTCATTCATGGCTATTTTCGACAAAAATGGGGGTTGTGTGGCCATTGATCATCGACCAGAGGCTCATACACCTCACCCCACATATGTTTCCTTGCCATAGATCACATTCTTGGATTTCTGGTGGAGACCATTTCTTGGTCAAAAATCCGTAGGTCTTAGCCTCTAATATTATTGAAAATGGTCGCTCATGGCTATTTCCATAAAAAAATGGGGGTTGTGTGGCCATTTATCATCTACTAGAGGCTCATAAATCTCACCCCACATATGTTTCCTTGCCATAGATCACATTCTTGGATTTTTGGTGGAGACCATTTCTTGGTCAAAAACTCGTACGTGTTAGCCTTCGGTATTATTGAAAATGGTCGTTCATGGCTATTTTCGGCAAAATGGGGGTTCTGTGGCCATTGATCATCGACCAGAGGCTCGTACACCTCACCCCACATATGTTTCCTTGCCATAGATCACATTCTTGGATTTCTGGTGGAGACCATTTCTTGGGCAAAAATCCGAATGTGTTAGCCTTTGGTATTTTTGAAAATGGTCATTCATGGCTATTTTCGACAAAAATGGGGGTTGTGTGGCCATTGATCTTCAACCAGAGGCTTATACACCTCACTACACATATGTTTCCTTGCCATAGATCACATTCTTGGATTTATGGTGGAGACCATTTCTTGGTCAAAAATCCGTAGGTGTTAGCCTTCAGTGTCATTGAAAATGGTCGTTCATGGCTATTTTCGACAAAAATTAGGGTTGTGTGGCCATTGATCGTCGACCAGAGGCTCATACACCTCACCCCACATATGTTTCCTTGCCATAGATCACATTCTTGGATTTCTGGTGGAGACCATTTCTTGGTCAAAAATCCGTAGGTGTTAGCCTTAGGTATTATTGAAAATGGTCGTTCATGGCTATTTTCGACAAAAATGGGGGTTGTGTGGCCATTGATCATCGACCAGACGCTCATACACCTCACCCCACATATGTTTCCTTGCCATAGATCACATTCTTGGATTTCTGGTGGAGACCATTTCTTGGTCTAAAATCCGTAGGTGTTAGCCTCTAGTATTATTGAAAATGGTCGCTCATGGCTATTTTCAAGGTCGCTCATGGCTATTTTCATAAAAAATGGGGCTTGTGTGGCCATTTATCATCGACTAGAGGCTCATAAACCTCACCCCACATATGTTTCATTGCCATAGATCACATTCTTGGATTTCTGGTGGAGACCATTTCTTGGTTAAAAACTCGTACGTGTTAGCCTTCGGTATTATTGAAAATGGTCGTTCGTGGCTATTTTCGGCAAAATGGGGGTTGTGTGGCCATTGATCATCGACCAGAGGCTCGTACACCTCACCCCACATATGTTTCCTTGCCATAGATCACATTCTTGGATTTCTGGTGGAGACCATTTCTTGGTCAAAAATCCGTACGTGTTAGCCTTTGGTATTTTTGAAAATGGTCATTCATGGCTATTTTCGACAAAAATGAGGGTTGTGTGGCCATTGATCTTCGACCAGAGGCTCATACACCTCACTACACATATGTTTCCTTGCCATAGATCACATTCTTGGATTTATGGTGGAGACCATTTCTTGGTCAAAAATCCGTAGGTGTTAGCCTTCAGTGTCATTGAAAATGGTCGTTCATGGCTATTTTCGACAAAAATTAGGGTTGTGTGGCCATTGATCGTCGACCAGAGGCTCATACACCTCACCCCACATATGTTTCTTTGCCATAAATCACATTCTTGGATTATTGGTGGAGACCATTTCTTGGTCAAAAATCCGTAGGTGTTAGCCTTCAGTGTCATTGAAAATGGTCGTTCATGGCTATTTTCGACAAAAATTAGGGTTGTGTGGCCATTGATCGTCGACCAGAGGCTCATACACCTCACCCCACATATGTTTCCTTGCCATAGATCACATTCTTGGATTTCTGGTGGAGACCATTTCTTGGTCAAAAATCCGTAGGTGTTAGCCTTAGGTATTATTGAAAATGGTCGTTCATGGCTATTTTCGACAAAAATGGGGGTTGTGTGGCCATTGATCATCGACCAGACGCTCATACACCTCACCCCACATATGTTTCCTTGCCATAGATCACATTCTTGGATTTCTGGTGGAGACCATTTCTTGGTCTAAAATCCGTAGGTGTTAGCCTCTAGTATTATTGAAAATGGTCGCTCATGGCTATTTTCAAGGTCGCTCATGGCTATTTTCATAAAAAATGGGGGTTGTGTGGCCATTTATCATCGACTAGAGGCTCATAAACCTCACCCCACATATGTTTCATTGCCATAGATCACATTCTTGGATTTCTGGTGGAGACCATTTCTTGGTTAAAAACTCGTACGTGTTAGCCTTCGGTATTATTGAAAATGGTCGTTCATGGCTATTTTCGGCAAAATGGGGGTTGTGTGGCCATTGATCATCGACCAGAGGCTCGTACACCTCACCCCACATATGTTTCCTTGCCATAGATCACATTCTTCGATTTCTGGTGGAGACCATTTCTTGGTCAAAAATCCGTACGTGTTAGCCTTTGGTATTTTTGAAAATGGTCATTCATGGCTATTTTCGACAAAAATGAGGGTTGTGTGGCCATTGATCTTCGACCAGAGGCTCATACACCTCACTACACATATGTTTCCTTACCATAGATCACATTCTTTGATTTATGGTGGAGACCATTTCTTGGTCAAAAATCCGTAGGTGTTAGGCTTCAGTGTCATTGAAAATGGTCGTTCATGGCTATTTTCGACAAAAAATAGGGTTGTGTGGCCATTGATCGTCGACCAGAGGCTCATACACCTCACCCCACATATGTTTCTTTGCCATAAATCACATTCTTGGATTATTGGTGGAGACCATTTCTTGGTCAAAAATCCGTAGTTGTTAGCCTTCGGTATTATTGAAAATGGTCGTTCATGGCTATTTTCGACAAAAATGGGGGTTGTGTGTCCATTGATCATCGACCAGACGCTCATACACCTCACCCCACATATGTTTCCTTGCCATAGATCACATTCTTGGATTTCTGGTGGAGACCATTTCTTGGTCTAAAATCCATAGGTGTTAGCCTCTAGTATTATTGAAAATGGTCGCTCATGGCTATTTTCAAGGTCGCTCATGGCTATTTTCATAAAAAATGGGGGTTGTGTGGCCATTTATCATCGACTAGAGGCTCATAAACCTCACCCCACATATGTTTCCTTGCCATAGATTACATTCTTGGATTTCTGGTGGAAGCCATTTCTTGGTTAAAAACTCGTACGTGTTAGCCTTCGGTATTATTGAAAATGGTCATTCATGGCTATTTTAAGCAAAATGGGGGTTGTGTGGCCATTGATCGTCGACCAGAGGCTCATACACCTCACCCCACATATGTTTCCTTGTCGTAGATCACATTCTTGGATTTCTGGTGGAGACCATTTCTTGGTCTAAAATCCGTAGGTGTTAGCCTCTAGTATTATTGAAAATGGTCGCTCATGGCTATTTTCAAGGTCGCTCATGGCTATTTTCATAAAAAATGGGGGTTGTGTGGCCATTTGTCATCGACTAGAGGCTCATAAACCTCACCCCACATATGTTTCCTTGCCATAGATTACATTCTTGGATTTCTGGTGGAAGCCATTTCTTGGTTAAAAACTCGTACGTGTTAGCCTTCGGTATTATTGAAAATGGTCATTCATGGCTATTTTCGGCAAAATGGGGGTTGTGTGGCCATTGATCGTCGACCAGAGGCTCATACACCTCACCCCACAAATGTTTCCTTGTCGTAGATCACATTCTTGGATTTCTCGTGGAGACCATTTCTTGGTCAAAAATCCGTAGGTGTTAGCCTTCGATATTATTGAAAATGGTCGTTCATGGCTATTTTCGACATAAATGGGGGTTGTGTGGCCATTGATCATCGACCAGAGGCTCATACACCTCACCCCACATATGTTTCCTTGCCATAGATCACATTCTTGGATTTCTGGTGGAGACCATTTCTTGGTCAAAAATCTGTAGGTGTTAGCCTTCGGTATTATTGTAAATGGTCATTCATGGCTATTTTCGACAAAAATGGGGGTTGTGTGGCCATTGATCATCGACCATAGGCTCATACACCTCACCCCACATATGTTTCCTTGCCATAGATCACATTCTTGGATTTCTGGTGAAGACCATTTCTTGGTCAAAAATCCGTAGGTCTTAGCCTCTAATATTATTGAAAATGGTCGCTCATGGCTATTTTCATAAAAAAATGGGGGTTGTGTGGCCATTTATCATCGACTAGAGGCTCATAAATCTCACCCCACATATGTTTCCTTGCCATAGATCACATTCTTGGATTTTTGGTGGAGACCATTTCTTGGTCAAAAACTCGTACGTGTTAGCCTTCGGTATTATTGAAAATGGTCGTTCATGGCTATTTTCGGCAAAATGGGGGTTGTGTGGCCATTGATCATCGACCAGAGGCTCGTACACCTCACCCCACATATGTTTCCTTGCCATAGATTACATTCTTGGATTTCTGGTGGAAACCATTTCTTGGTTAAAAACTCGTACGTGTTAGCCTTCGGTATTATTGAAAATGGTCATTCATGGCTATTTTCGGCAAAATGGGGGTTGTGTGGCCATTGATCGTCGACCAGAGGCTCATATACCTCACCCCACATATGTTTCCTTGTCGTAGATCACATTCTTGGATTTCTGGTGGAGACCATTTCTTGGTCTAAAATCCGTAGGTGTTAGCCTCTAGTATTATTGAAAATGGTCGCTCATGGCTATTTTCAAGGTCGCTCATGGCTATTTTCATAAAAAATGGGGGTTGTGTGGCCATTTATCATCGACTAGAGGCTCATAAACCTCACCCCACATATGTTTCCTTGCCATAGATTACATTTTTGGATTTCTGGTGGAAGCCATTTCTTGGTTAAAAACTCGTACGTGTTAGCCTTCGGTATTATTGAAAATGGTCATTCATGGCTATTTTCGGCAAAATGGGGGTTGTGTGGCCATTGATCGTCGACCAGAGGCTCATACACCTCACCCCACAAATGTTTCCTTGTCGTAGATCACATTCTTGGATTTCTCGTGGAGACCATTTCTTGGTCAAAAATCCGTAGGTGTTAGCCTTCGATATTATTGAAAATGGTCGTTCATGGCTATTTTCGACAAAAATGGGGGTTGTGTGGCCATTGATCATCGACCAGAGGCTCATACACCTCACCCCACATATGTTTCCTTGCCATAGATCACATTCTTGGATTTCTGGTGGAGACCATTTCTTGGTCAAAAATCTATAGGTGTTAGCCTTCGGTATTATTGTAAATGGTCATTCATGGCTATTTTCGACAAAAATGGGGGTTGTGTGGCCATTGATCATCGACCATAGGCTCATACACCTCACCCCACATATGTTTCCTTGCCATATATCACATTCTTGGATTTCTGGTGGAGACCATTTCTTGGTCAAAAATCCGTAGGTCTTAGCCTCTAATATTATTGAAAATGGTCGCTCATGACTATTTTCATAAAAAAATGGGGGTTGTGTGGCCATTTATCATCGACTAGAGGCTCATAAATCTCACCCCACATATGTTTCCTTGCCATAGATCACATTCTTGGATTTTTGGTGGAGACCATTTCTTGGTCAAAAACTCGTACGTGTTAGCCTTCGGTATTATTGAAAATGGTCGTTCATGGCTATTTTCGGCAAAATGGGGGTTGTGTGGCCATTGATCATCGACCCGAGGCTCGTACACCTCACCCCACATATGTTTCCTTGCCATAGATTACATTCTTGGATTTCTGGTGGAAACCATTTCTTGGTTAAAAACTCGTACGTGTTAGCCTTCGGTATTATTGAAAATGGTCATTCATGGCTATTTTCGGCAAAATGGGGGTTGTGTGGCCATTGATCGTTGACCAGAGGCTCATACACCTCACCCCACATATGTTTCCTTGTCGTAGATCACATTCTTTGATTTCTGGTGGAGACCATTTCTTGGTCAAAAATCCATAGGTGTTAGCCTTCGATATTATTGAAAATGGTCGTTCATGGCCATTTTCGACAAAAATGGGGGTTGTGTGGCCATTGATCATCGACCAGAGGCTCATACACCTCACCCCACATATGTTTCCTTGCCATAGATCACATTCTTGGATTTCTGGTGGAGACCATTTCTTGGTCAAAAATCCGTAGGTGTTAGCCTTCGGTATTATTGTAAATGGTCATTCATGGCTATTTTCGACAACAATGTGGGTTGTGTGGCCATTGATCATCGACCAGAGGCTCATACACCTCACCCCACATATGTTTCCTTGCCATAGATCACATTCTTAGATTTCTGGTGGAGACCATTTCTTGGTCAAAAATCCGTAGGTCTTAGCCTCTAATATTATTGAAAATGGTCGCTCATGGCTATTTTCATAAAAAAAGGGGGTTGTGTGGCCATTTATCATCGACTAGAGGCTCATAAATCTCACCCCTCATATGTTTCCTTGCCATAGATCACATTCTTGGATTTTTGGTGGAGACCATTTCTTGGTCAAAAACTCGTACGTGTTAGCCTTCAGTATTATTGAAAATGGTCATTCATGGCTATTTTCGGCAAAATGGGGGTTCTGTGGCCATTGATCATCGACCAGAGGCTCGTACACCTCACCCCACATATGTTTCCTTGCCATAGATCACATTCTTGGATTTCTGGTGGAGACCATTTCTTGGGCAAAAATCCGAATGTGTTAGCCTTTGGTATTTATGAAAATGGTCATTCATGGCTATTTTCGACAAAAATGGGGGTTGTGTGGCCATTGATCTTCGACCAGAGGCTCATACACCTCACTACACATATGTTTCCTTGCCATAGATCACATTCTTGGATTTATGGTGGAGACCATTTCTTGGTCAAAAATCCGTAGGTGTTAGCCTTCAGTGTCATTGAAAATGGTCGTTCATGGCTATTTTCGACAAAAAATTAGGGTTGTGTGGCCATTGATCGTCGACCAGAGGCTCATACACCTCACCCCACATATGTTTCCTTGCCATAGATCACATTCTTGGATTCCTGGTGGAGACCATTTCTTGGTCAAAAATCCGTAGGTGTTAGCCTTCGGTATTATTGAAAATGGTCGTTCATGGCTATTTTCGACAAAAATGGGGGTTGTGTGGCCATTGATCATCGACCAGACGCTCATACACCTCACCCCACATATGTTTCCTTGCCATAGATCACATTCTTGGATTTCTGGTGGAGACCATTTCTTGGTCTAAAATCCGTAGGTGTTAGCCTCTAGTATTATTGAAAATGGTCGCTCATGGCTATTTTCAAGGTCGCTCATGGCTATTTTCATAAAAAATGGGGGTTGTGTGGCCATTTATCATCGACTAGAGGCTCATAAACCTCACCCCACATATGTTTCCTTGCCATAAATCACATTCTTGGATTTCTGGTGGAGACCATTTCTTGGTTAAAAACTCGTACGTGTTAGCCTTCGGTATTATTGATAATGGTCGTTCATGGCTATTTTCGGCAAAATGGGGGTTGTGTGGCCATTGATCATCGACCAGAGGCTCGTACACCTCACCCCACATATGTTTCCTTGCCATAGATCACATTCTTGGATTTCTGGTGGAGACCATTTCTTGGTCAAAAATCCGTACGTGTTAGCCTTTGGTATTTTTGAAAATGGTCATTCATGGCTATTTTCGACAAAAATGGGGGTTGTGTGGCCATTGATCTTCGACCAGAGGCTCATACACCTCACTACACATATGTTTCCTTGCCATAGATCACATTCTTGGATTTATGGTGGAGACCATTTCTTGGTCAAAAATCCGTAGGTGTTAGCCTTCAGTGTCATTGAAAATGGTCGTTCATGGCTATTTTCGACAAAAATTAGGGTTGTGTGGCCATTGATCGTCGACCAGAGGCTCATACACCTCACCCCACATATGTTTCCTTGCCATAGATCACATTCTTGGATTTCTGGTGGAGACCATTTCTTGGTCAAAAATCCATAGGTGTTAGCCTTCGGTATTATTGAAAATGGTCGTTCATGGCTATTTTCGACAAAAATGGGGGTTGTGTGGCCATTGATCATCGACCAGACGCTCATACACCTCACCCCACATATGTTTCCTTGCCATAGATCACATTCTTGGATTTCTGGTGGAGACCATTTCTTGGTCTAAAATCCGTAGGTGTTAGCCTCTAGTATTATTGAAAATGGTCGCTCATGGCTATTTTCAAGGTCGCTCATGGCTATTTTCATAAAAAATGGGGGTTATGTGGCCATTTATCATCGACTAGAGGCTCATAAACCTCACCCCACATATGTTTCCTTGCCATAGATTACATTCTTGGATTTCTGGTGGAAACCATTTCTTGGTTAAAAACTCGTACGTGTTAGCCTTTGGTATTATTGAAAATGGTCATTCATGGCTATTTTCGGCAAAATGGGGGTTGTGTGGCTATTGATAGTCGACCAGAGGCTCATACACCTCACCCCACATATGTTTCCTTGTCGTAGATCACATTCTTGGATTTCTGGTGGAGACCATTTCTTGGTCAAAAATCCGTAGGTGTTAGCCTTCGATATTATTGAAAATGGTCGTTCATGGCTATTTTCGACAAAAATGGGGGTTGTGTGGCCATTGATCATCGACCATAGGCTCATACACCTCACCCCACATATGTTTCCTTGCCATAGATCACATTCTTGGATTTCTGGTGGAGACCATTTCTTGGTCAAAAATCCGTAGGTGTTATCCTTCGGTATTATTGTAAATGGTCATTCATGGCTATTTTCGACAAAAATGGGGGTTGTGTGGCCATTGATCATCGACCAGAGGCTCATACACCTCACCCCACATATGTTTCCTTGCCATAGATCACATTCTTGGATTTATGGTGGAGACCATTTCTTGGTCAAAAATCCGTAGGTGTTAGCCTTCAGTGTCATTGAAAATGGTCGTTCATGGCTATTTTCAACAAAAAATAGGGTTGTGTGGCCATTGATCGTCGACCAGAGGCTCATACACCTCACCCCACATATGTTTCCTTGCCATAGATCACATTCTTGGATTTCTGGTGGAGACCATTTCTTGGTCAAAAATCCGTAGGTGTTAGCCTTCGGTATTATTGTAAATGGTCATTCATGGCTATTTTCGACAAAAATGGGGGTTGTGTGGCCATTGATCATCGACCAGACGCTCATACACCTCACCCCACATATGTTTCCTTGCCATAGATCACATTCTTGGATTTTTGGTGGAGACCATTTCTTGGTCAAAAACTCGTACGTGTTAGCCTTCGGTATTATTGAAAATGGTCGTTCATGGCTATTTTCGGCAAAATGGGGGTTCTATGGCCATTGATCATCGACCAGAGGCTCGTACACCTCACCCCACATATGTTTCCTTTCCATAGATCACATTTTTGGATTTCTGGTGGAGACCATTTCTTGGTCAAAAATCCATAGGTGTTAGCCTTCGGTATTATTGTAAATGGTCATTCATGGCTATTTTCGACAAAAATGGGGGTTGTGTGGCCATTGATCATCGACCAGACGCTCATACACCTCACCCCACATATGTTTCCTTGCCATAGATCACAATCTTGGATTTCTGGTGGAGACCATTTCTTGGTCAAAAATCCGTAGGTGTTAGCCTTCGGTATTATTGAAAATGGTCGTTCATGGCTATTTTCGACAAAAATGGGGGTTGTGTGGCCATTGATCATCGACCAGACGCTCATACACCTCACCCCACATATGTTTCCTTGCCATAGATCACATTCTTGGATTTCTGGTGGAGACCATTTCTTGGTCTAAAATCCGTAGGTGTTAGCCTCTAGTATTATTGAAAATGGTCGCTCATGGCTATTTTCAAGGTCGCTCATGGCTATTTTCATAAAAAATGGGGGTTGTGTGGCCATTTATCATCGACTAGAGGCTCATAAACCTCACCCCACATATGTTTCCTTGCCATAAATCACATTCTTGGATTTCTGGTGGAGACCATTTCTTGGTTAAAAACTCGTACGTGTTAGCCTTCGGTATTATTGATAATGGTCGTTCATGGCTATTTTCGGCAAAATGGGGGTTGTGTGGCCATTGATCATCGACCAGAGGCTCGTACACCTCACCCCACATATGTTTCCTTGCCATAGATCACATTCTTGGATTTCTGGTGGAGACCATTTCTTGGTCAAAAATCCGTACGTGTTAGCCTTTGGTATTTTTGAAAATGGTCATTCATGGCTATTTTCGACAAAAATGGGGGTTGTGTGGCCATTGATCTTCGACCAGAGGCTCATACACCTCACTACACATATGTTTCCTTGCCATAGATCACATTCTTGGATTTATGGTGGAGACCATTTCTTGGTCAAAAATCCGTAGGTGTTAGCCTTCAGTGTCATTGAAAATGGTCGTTCATGGCTATTTTCGACAAAAATTAGGGTTGTGTGGACATTGATCGTCGACCAGAGGCTCATACACCTCACCCCACATATGTTTCCTTGCCATAGATCACATTCTTGGATTTCTGGTGGAGACCATTTCTTGGTCAAAAATCCGTAGGTGTTAGCCTTCGGTATTATTGAAAATGGTCGTTCATGGCTATTTTCGACAAAAATGGGGGTTGTGTGGCCATTGATCATCGACCAGACGCTCATACACCTCACCCCACATATGTTTCCTTGCCATAGATCACATTCTTGGATTTCTGGTGGAGACCATTTCTTGGTCTAAAATCCGTAGGTGTTAGCCTCTAGTATTATTGAAAATGGTCGCTCATGGCTATTTTCAAGGTCGCTCATGGCTATTTTCATAAAAAATGGGGGTTATGTGGCCATTTATCATCGACTAGAGGCTCATAAACCTCACCCCACATATGTTTCCTTGCCATAGATTACATTCTTGGATTTCTGGTGGAAACCATTTCTTGGTTAAAAACTCGTACGTGTTAGCCTTCGGTATTATTGAAAATGGTCATTCATGGCTATTTTCGGCAAAATGGGGGTTGTGTGTCTATTGATCGTCGACCAGAGGCTCAAACACCTCACCCCACATATGTTTCCTTGTCGTAGATCACATTCTTGGATTTCTGGTGGAGACCATTTCTTGGTCAAAAATCTGTAGGTGTTAGCCTTCGATATTATTGAAAATGGTCGTTCATGGCTATTTTCGACAAAAATGGGGGTTGTGTGGCCATTGATCATCGACCATAGGCTCATACACCTCACCCCACATATGTTTCCTTGCCATAGATCACATTCTTGGATTTCTGGTGGAGACCATTTCTTGGTCAAAAATCCGTAGGTGTTATCCTTCGGTATTATTGTAAATGGTCATTCATGGCTATTTTCGACAAAAATGGGGGTTGTGTGGCCATTGATCATCGACCAGAGGCTCATACACCTCACCCCACATATGTTTCCTTGCCATAGATCACATTCTTGGATTTATGGTGGAGACCATTTCTTGGTCAAAAATCCGTAGGTGTTAGCCTTCAGTGTCATTGAAAATGGTCGTTCATGGCTATTTTCAACAAAAAATAGGGTTGTGTGGCCATTGATCGTCGACCAGAGGCTCATACACCTCACCCCACATATGTTTCCTTGCCATAGATCACATTCTTGGATTTCTGGTGGAGACCATTTCTTGGTCAAAAATCCGTAGGTGTTAGCCTTCGGTATTATTGTAAATGGTCATTCATGGCTATTTTCGACAAAAATGGGGGTTGTGTGGCCATTGATCATCGACCAGACGCTCATACACCTAACCCCACATATGTTTCCTTGCCATAGATCACATTCTTGGATTTTTGGTGGAGACCATTTCTTGGTCAAAAACTCGTACGTGTTAGCCTTCGGTATTATTGAAAATGGTCGTTCATGGCTATTTTCGGCAAAATGGGGGTTCTATGGCCATTGATCATCGACCAGAGGCTCGTACACCTCACCCCACATATGTTTCCTTTCCATAGATCACATTTTTGGATTTCTGGTGGAGACCATTTCTTGGTCAAAAATCCATAGGTGTTAGCCTTCGGTATTATTGTAAATGGTCATTCATGGCTATTTTCGACAAAAATGGGGGTTGTGTGGCCATTGATCATCGACCAGACGCTCATACACCTCACCCCACATATGTTTCCTTGCCATAGATCACATTCTTGGATTTCTGGTGGAGACCATTTCTTGGTCAAAAATCTGTAGGTGTTAGCCTTCGGTATTATTGAAAATGGTCGTTCATGGCTATTTTCGATAAAAATGGGGGTTGTGTGGCCATTGATCATCGACCAGAGGCTCATACACCTCACCCCACATATGTTTCCTTGCCATAGATCACATTCTTGGATTTCTGGTGGAGACCATTTCTTGGTCAAAAATCCGTAGGTGTTAGCCTTCGGTATTATTGAAAATGGTCGTTCATGGCTATTTTCGACAAAAATGGGGGTTGTGTGGCCATTGATCATCAACCAGACGCTCATACACCTCACCCCACATATGTTTCCTTGCCATAGATCACATTCTTGGATTTCTGGTGGAGACCATTTCTTGGTCTAAAATCCATAGGTGTTAGCCTCTAGTATTATTGAAAATGGTCGCTCATGGCTATTTTCAAGGTCGCTCATGGCTATTTTCATAAAAAATGGGGGTTGTGTGGCCATTTATCATCGACTAGAGGCTCATAAACCTCGCCCCACATATGTTTCCTTGCCATAGATCACATTCTTGGATTTCTGGTGGAGACCATTTCTTGGTTAAAAACTCGTACGTGTTAGCCTTCGGTATTATTGAAAATGGTCGTTCATGGCTATTTCCGGCAAAATGGGGGTTGTGTGGCCATTCATTATCGACCAGAGGCTCGTACACCTCACCCCACATATGTTTCCTTGCCATAGATCACATTCTTGGATTTCTGGTGGAGACCATTTCTTGGTCAAAAATCCGTACGTGTTAGCCTTTGGTATTTTTGAAAATGGTCATTCATGGCTATTTTCGACAAAAATGGGGGTTGTGTGGTCATTGATCGTCGACCAGAGGCTCATACACCTCACCCCACATATGTTTCCTTGCCATAGATCACATTCTTGGATTTCTGGTGGAGACCATTTTTTGGTCAAAAATCCGTAGGTGTTAGCCTTCGGTATTATTGAAAATGGTCGTTCATGGCTATTTTCGACAAAAATGGGGGTTGTGTGGCCATTGATCATCGACCAGACGCTCATACACCTCACCCCACATATGTTTCCTTGCCATAGATCACATTCTTGGATTTCTGGTGGAGACCATTTCTTGGTCTAAAATCCATAGGTGTTATCCTCTAGTATTATTGAAAATGGTCGCTCATGGCTATTTTCAAGGTCGCTCATGGCTATTTTCATAAAAAATGGGGGTTGTGTGGCCATTTATCATTGACTAGAGGCTCATAAACCTCACCCCACATATGTTTCCTTGCCATAGATTACATTCTTGGATTTCTGGTGGAAACCATTTCTTGGTTAAAAACTCGTACGTGTTAGCCTTCGGTATTATTGAAAATGGTCATTCATGGCTATTTTCGGCAAAATGGGGGTTGTGTGGCCATTGATCATCAACCAGAGGCTCGTACACCTCACCCCACATATGTTTCCTTGCCATAGATCACATTCTTGGATTTTTGGTGGAGACCATTTCTTGGTCAAAAACTCGTACGTGTTAGCCTTCGGTATTATTGAAAATGGTCGTTCATGGCTATTTTCGGCAAAATGGGGGTTCTGTGGCCATTGATCATCGACCAAAGGCTCGTACACCTCACCCCACATATGTTTCCTTTCCATAGATCACATTCTTGGATTTCTGGTGGAGACCATTTCTTGGTCAAAAATCCGTAGGTGTTAGCCTTCGGTATTATTGTAAATGGTCATTCATGGCTATTTTCGACAAAAATGGGGGTTGTGTGGCCATTGATCATCGACCAGACGCTCATACACCTCACCCCACATATGTTTCCTTGCCATAGATCACATTCTTGGATTTCTGGTGGAGGCCATTTCTTGGTCAAAAATCCGTAGGTGTTAGCCTTCGGTATTATTGAAAATGGTCGTTCATGGCTATTTTCGACAAAAATGGGGGTTGTGTGGCCATTGATCATCGACCAGAGGCTCATACACCTCACCCCACATATGTTTCCTTGCCATAGATCACATTCTTGGATTTCTGGTGGAGACCATTTCTTGGTCAAAAATCCGTAGGTGTTAGCCTTCGGTATTATTGAAAATGGTCGTTCATGGCTATTTTCGACAAAAATGGGGGTTGTGTGGCCATTGATCATCGACCAGACGCTCATACACCTCACCCCACATATGTTTCCTTGTCATAGATCACATTCTTGGATTTCTGGTGGAGACCATTTCTTGGTCTAAAATCCATAGGTGTTAGCCTCTAGTATTATTGAAAATGGTCGCTCATGGCTATTTTCAAGGTCGCTCATGGCTATTTTCATAAAAAATGGGGGTTGTGTGGCCATTTATCATCGACTAGAGGCTCATAAACCTCGCCCCACATATGTTTCCTTGCCATAGATCACATTCTTGGATTTCTGGTGGAGACCATTTCTTGGTTAAAAACTCGTACGTGTTAGCCTTCGGTATTATTGAAAATGGTCGTTCATGGCTATTTTCGGCAAAAGTGGGGTTGTGTGACCATTCATTATTGACCAGAGGCTCGTACACCTCACCCCACATATGTTTCCTTGCCATAGATCACATTCTTGGATTTCTGGTGGAGACCATTTCTTGGTCAAAAATCCGTACGTGTTAGCCTTTGGTATTTTTGAAAATGGTCATTCATGGCTATTTTTGACAAAAATGGGGGTTGTGTGGCCATTGATCTTCGACCAGAGGCTCATACACCTCACTACACATATGTTTCCTTGCCATATATCACATTCTTGGATTTATGGTGGAGACCATTTCTTGGTCAAAATCCGTAGGTGTTAGCCTTCAGTGTCATTGAAAATGGTCGTTCATGGCTATTTTCGACAAAAATTAGGGTTGTGTGGCCATTGATCGTCGACCAGAGGCTCATACACCTCACCCCACATATGTTTCCTTGCCATAGATCACATTCTTGGATTTCTGGTGGAGACCATTTCTTGGTCAAAAATCCGTAGGTGTTAGCCTTCGGTATTATTGAAAATGGTCGTTCATGGCTATTTTCGACAAAAATGGGGGTTGTGTGGCCATTGATCATCGACCAGACGCTCATACACCTCACCCCACATATGTTTCCTTGCCATAGATCACATTCTTGGATTTCTGGTGGAGACCATTTCTTGTTCTAAAATCCGTAGGTGTTAGCCTCTAGTATTATTGAAAATGGTCGCTCATGGCTATTTTCAAGGTCGCTCATGGCTATTTTCATAAAAAATGGGGGTTGTGTGGCCATTTATCATCGACTAGAGGCTCATAAACCTCACCCCACATATGTTTCCTTGCCATAGATTACATTCTTGGATTTCTGGTGGAAACCATTTCTTGGTTAAAAACTCGTACGTGTTAGCCTTCGGTATTATTGAAAATGGTCATTCATGGCTATTTTCGGCAAAATGGGGGTTGTGTGGCCATTGATCATCAACCAGAGGCTCGTACACCTCCCCCCACATATGTTTCCTTGCCATAGATCACATTCTTGGATTTCTGGTGGAGACCATTTCTTGGTTAAAAATCCGTACGTGTTAGCCTTTGGTATTTTTGAAAATGGTCATTCATGGCTATTTTCGACAAAAATGGGGGTTGTGTGGCCATTGATCATCGACTAGAGGCTCATACACCTCACCCCACATATGTTTCCTTGCCATAGATCACATTCTTGGATTTCTGGTGCAGACATTTCTTGGTCAAAAATCCGTAGGTGTTAGCCTTCGGTATTATTGAAAATGGTCGTTCACGGCTATTTTCGACAAAAATGGGGGTTGTGTGGCCATTGATCATCGACCAGACGCTCATACACCTCACCCCACATATGTTTCCTTGCCATAGATCACATTCTTGGATTTCTGGTGGAGACCATTTCTCGGTCTAAAATCCGTAGGTGTTAGCCTCTAGTATTATTGAAAATGGTCGCTCATGGCTATTTTCAAGGTCGCTCATGGCTATTTTCATAAAAAATGGGGGTTGTGTGGCCATTTATCATCGACTAGAGGCTCATAAACCTCACCCCACATATGTTTCCTTGCCATAGATTACATTCTTGGATTTCTGGTGGAAACCATTTCTTGGTTAAAAACTCGTACGTGTTAGCCTTTGGTATTATTGAAAATGGTCATTCATGGCTATTTTCGGCAAAATGGGGGTTGTGTGGCCATTGATCATCGACCAGAGGCTCATACACCTCACCCCACATATGTTTCCTTGCCATAGATCACATTCTTGGATTTTTGGTGGAGACCATTTCTTGGTCAAAAATCCGTAGGTGTTAGCCTTCGGTATTATTGAAATTGGTCGTTCATGGCTATTTTCGACAAAAATGGGGGTTGTGTGGCCATTGATCATCGACTAGAGGCTCATACACCTCACCCCACATATGTTTCCTTGCCATAGATCACATTCTTGGATTTCTGGTGGAGACCATTTCTTGGTCAAAAATCCGTAGGTGTTAGCCTTCGGTATTATTGAAAATGGTCGTTCATGGCTATTTTCGACAAAAATGGGGGTGTGTGGCCATTGATCATCGACCAGATGCTCATACACCTCACCCCACATATGTTTCCTTGCCATAGATCACATTCTTGGATTTTTGGTGGAGACCATTTCTTGGTCTAAAATCCGTAGGTCTTAGCCTCTAGTATTATTGAAAATGGTCGCTCATGGCTATTTTCTTAAAAAATGGGGGTTGTGTGGCCATTTATCATCACCTAGAGGCTCATAAACCTCACCCCACATATGTTTCCTTGCCATAGATCACATTCTTGGATTTCTGGTGGAGACCATTTCTTGGTTAAAAACTCGTACGTGTTAGCCTTCGGTATTATTGAAAATGGTCGTTCGTGGCTATTTTTGGCAAAATGGGGGTTGTGTGGCCATTGATCATCGACCAGAGGATCATACACCTCACCCCACATATGTTTCCTTGCCATAGATCACATTCTTGGATTCCTGGTGGAGACCATTTCTTGGTCAAAAATCCATACGTGTTAGCCTTTGGTATTTTTGAAAATGGTCATTCATGGCTATTTTCGACAAAAATGGGGGTTGTGTGGCCATTGATCATCGACTAGAGGCTCATACACCTCACCCCACATATGTTTCCTTGCCATAGATCACATTCTTGGATTTCTGGTGGAGACCATTTCTTGGTCAAAAATCCGTAGGTGTTAGCCTTCGGTATTATTGAAAATGGTCGTTCATGGCTATTTTCGACAAAAATGGGGGTTGTGTGGCCATTGATCATCGACCAGACGCTCATACACCTCACCCCACATTTGTTTCCTTGCCATAGATCACATTCTTGGATTTCTAGTGGAGACCATTTCTTGGTCTAAAATCCGTAGGTGTTAGCCTCTAGTATTATTGAAAATGGTCGCTCATGGCTATTTTCAAGGTCGCTCATGGCTATTTTCATAAAAAATGGGGGTTGTGTGGCCATTTATCATCGACTAGAGGCTCATAAACCTCACCCCACATATGTTTCCTTGCCATAGATTACATTCTTGGATTTCTGGTGGAAACCATTTCTTGGTTAAAAACGCGTACGTGTTAGCCTTCGGTATTATTGAAAATGGTCATTCATGGCTATTTTCGGCAAAATGGGGGTTGTGTGGCCATTGATCGTCGACCAGAGGCTCATACACCTCACCCCACATATGTTTCCTTGTCGTAGATCACATTCTTGGATTTCTGGTGGAGACCATTTCTTGGTCAAAAAACCGTAGGTGTTAGCCTTCGATATTATTGAAAATGGTCGTTCATGGCTATTTTCGACAAAAATGGGGGTTGTGTGGCCATTGATCATCGACCAGAGGCTCATACACCTCACCCCACATATGTTTCCTTGCCATAGATCACATTCTTGGATTTCTGGTGGAGACCATTTCTTGGTCAAAAACTCATACGTGTTAGCCTTCGGTATTATTGAAAATGGTCGTTCATGGCTATTTTCGGCAAAATGGGGGTTCTGTGGCCATTGATCATCGACCAGAGGCTCGTACACCTCACCCCACATATGTTTCCTTGCCATAGATCACATTCTTGGATTTCTGGTGGAGACCATTTCTTGGTCAAAAATCCGTAGGTGTTAGCCTTCGGTATTATTGAAAATGGTCGTTCATGGCTATTTTCGACAAAAATGGGGGTTGTGTGGCCATTGATCATCGACCAGAGGCTCATACACCTCACCCCACATATGTTTCCTCGCCATAGATCACATTCTTGGATTTCTGGTGGAGACCATTTCTTGGTCAAAAATCCGTAGGTCTTAGCCTCTAATATTATTGAAAATGGTCGCTCATGGCTATTTTCGGCAAAATGGGGGTTCTGTGGCCATTGATCGTCGACCAGAGGCTCATACACCTCACCCCACATATGTTTCCTTGTCGTAGATCACATTCTTGGATTTCTGGTGGAGACCATTTCTTGGTCAAAAATCCGTAGGTGTTAGCCTTCGATATTATTGAAAATGGTCGTTCATGGCTATTTTCGACAAAAATGGGGGTTGTGTGGCCATTGATCATCGACCAGAGGCTCATACACCTCACCCCACATATGTTTCCTTGCCATAGATCACATTCTTGGATTTCTGGTGGAGACCATTTCTTGGTCAAAAATCTGTAGGTGTTAGCCTTCGGTATTATTGAAAATGGTCGTTCATGGCTATTTTCGACAAAAATGGGGGTTGTGTGGCCATTGATCATCGACCAGACGCTCATACACCTCACCCCACATATGTTTCCTTGCGATAGATCACATTCTTGGATTTCTGGTGGAGACCATTTCTTGGTCTAAAATCCGTAGGTGTTAGCCTCTAGTATTATTGAAAATGGTCGCTCATGGCTATTTTCAAGGTCGCTCATGGCTATTTTCATAAAAAATGGGGGTTGTGTGGCCATTTTCATCGACTAGAGGTTCATAAACCTCACCCCACATATGTTTCCTTGCCATAGATCACATTCTTGGATTTCTGGTGGAGACCATTTCTTGGTCAAAAATCCGTACGTGTTAGCCTTTGGTATTTTTGAAAATGGTCGTTCATGGCTTGGTCGATGATCAATGGTCACACAACCCCCATTTTTTAAGAAAATAGCCATGAGCGACCATTTTCAATAATACTAGAGGCTAAGACCTACGGATTTTTGACCAAGAAAAGGTCTCCACCAGAAATCCAAGAATGTGATCTATGTCAAGGAAACATATGTGGGGTGAGGTGTATGAGCCTCTCGTCGATGATCAATGGCCACACAACCCCCATTTTTGTCGAAAATAGCCATGAATGACCATTTACAATAATACCGAAGGCTAACACCTACGGATTTTTGACCAAGAAATGGTCTCCACCAGAAATCCAAGAATGTGATCTATGGCAAGGAAACATATGTGGGGTGAGGTGTATGAGCCTATGGTCGATGATCAATGGCCACACAACCCCCATTTTTGTCGAAAATAGCCATGAACGACCATTTTCAATAATATCGAAGGCTAACACCTACGGATTTTTGACC
Source organism: Zea mays (assembly GCF_902167145.1). NCBI lineage: Eukaryota > Viridiplantae > Streptophyta > Magnoliopsida > Poales > Poaceae > Zea > Zea mays. Next base: position 64,433 of record NW_023366888.1, read on the forward strand.
AAGAAATGGTCTCCACCAGAAATCCAAGAATGTGATCTACGACAAGGAAACATATGTGGGGTGATGTGTATGAGCCTCTGGTCGACGATCAATGGCCACACAACCCCCATTTTGCCGAAAATAGCCATGAATGACCATTTTCAATAATACCGAAGGCTAACACGTACGAGTTTTTAACCAAGAAATGGTTTCCACCAGAAATCCAAGAATGTAATCTATGGCAAGGAAACATATGTGGGGTGAGGTTTATGAGCCTCTAGTCGATGATAAATGGCCACACAACCCCCATTTTTATGAAAATAGCCATGAGCGACCTTGAAAATAGCCATGAGCGACCATTTTCAATAATACTAGAGGCTAACACCTACGGATTTTAGACCAAGAAATGGTCTCCACCAGAAATCCAAGAATGTGATCTATGGCAAGGAAACATATGTGGAGGAGGTGTATGAGCGTCTGGTCGATGATCAATGGCCACACAACCCCCATTTTTGTCGAAAATAGCCATGAATGACCATTTTCAATAATACCGAAGGCTAACACCTACGGATTTTTGACCAAGAAATGGTCTCCACCAGAAATCCAAGAATGTGATCTATGGCAAGGAAACATATGTGGGGTGAGATTTATGAGCCTCTAGTCGATGATAAATGGCCACACAACCCCCATTTTTTATGAAAATAGCCATGAGCGACCATTTTCAATAATATTAGAGGCTAAGACCTACGGATTTTTGACCAAGAAATGGTCTCCACCAGAAATCCAAGAATGTGATCTATGGCAAGGAAACATATGTGGGGTGAGGTGTATGAGCCTCTGGTCGATGATCAATGGCCACACAACCCCCATTTTTGTCGAAAATAGCCATGAACGACCATTTTCAATAATATCGAAGGCTAACACCTACGGATTTTTGACCAAGAAATGGTCTCCACCAGAAATCCACGAATGTGATCTATGGCAAGGAAACATATGTGGGGTGAGGTGTACGAGCCTCTGGTCGATGTTCAATGGCCACACAACCCCCAATTTTTATGAAAATAGCCATGGGAGACCATTTTCAATAATACTAGAGGCTAAGACCTACGGATTTTTGACCAAGAAATGGTCTCCACCAGAAATCCAAGAATGTGATCTATGGCAAGGAAACATATGTGGGGTGAGGTGTATGAGCCTCTGGTCGATGATCAATGGCCACACAACCCCCATTTTTTTATCGAAAATAGCCATGAATGACCATTTACAATAATACCGAAGGCTAACACCTACGGATTTTTGACCAAGAAATGGTCTCCACCAGAAATCCAAGAATGTGATCTATGGCAAGGAAACATATGTGGGGTGAGGTGTATGAGCCTCTAGTCGATGATCAATGGCCACACAACCCCCATTTTTGTCGAAAATAGCCATGAATGACCATTTTCAAAAATACCAAAGGCTAACACGTACGGATTTTTGACCAAGAAATGGTCTCCACCAGAAATCCAAGAATGTGATCTATGGCAAGGAAACATATGTGGGGTGAGGTGTATGAGCCTCTGGTCGATGATCAATTGCCACACAACCCCCATTTTGTCGAAAATAGCCATGAACGACCATTTTCAATAATACCGAAGGCTCACACCTACGGATTTTTGACCAAGAAATGGTCTCCACCAGAAATCCAAGAATGTGATCTACGACAAGGAAACATATGTGGGGTGAGGTGTATGAGCCTCTGGTCGACGATCAATGGCCACACAACCCCCATTTTGCCGAAAATAGCCATGAATCACCATTTTCAATAATACCGAAGGCTAACACGTACGAGTTTTTAACCAAGAAATGGTTTCCACCAGAAATCCAAGAATGTAATCTATGGCAAGGAAACATATGTGGGGTGAGGTCTATGAGCCTCTAGTCGATGATAAATGGCCACACAACCCCCATTTTTTATGAAAATAGCCATGAGCGACCATTTTCAATAATACTAGAGGCTAAGACCTACGGATTTTTGACCAAGAAATGGTCTCCACCAGAAATCCAAGAATGTGATCTATGGCAAGGAAACATATGTGGGGTGAGGTGTATGAGCCTCTGGTCGATGATCAATGGCCACACAACCCCCATTTTTGTCGAAAATAGCCATGAATGACCATTTACAATAATACCGAAGGCTAACACCTACGGATTTTTGACCAAGAAATGGTCTCCACCAGAAATCCAAGAATGTGATCTATGGCAAGGAAACATATGTGGGGTGAGGTGTATGAGCCTCTAGTCGATGATCAATGGCCACACAACCCCCATTTTTGTCGAAAATAGCCATGAATGACCATTTTCAAAAATACCAAAGGCTAACACGTACGGATTTTTGACCAAGAAATGGTCTCCACCAGAAATCCAAGAATGTGATCTATGGCAAGGAAACATATGTGGGGTGAGGTGTATGAGCCTCTGGTTGATGATCAATTGCCACACAACCCCCATTTTGTCGAAAATAGCCATGAACGACCATTTTCAATAATACCGAAGGCTAACACCTACGGATTTTTGACCAAGAAATGGTCTCCACCAGAAATCCAAGAATGTGATCTACGACAAGGAAACATATGTGGGGTGAGGTGTATGAGCCTCTGGTCGACGATCAATGGCCACACAACCCCCATTTTGCCGAAAATAGCCATGAATCACCATTTTCAATAATACCGAAGGCTAACACGTACGAGTTTTTAACCAAGAAATGGTTTCCACCAGAAATCCAAGAATGTAATCTATGGCAAGGAAACATATGTGGGGTGAGGTCTATGAGCCTCTAGTCGATGATAAATGGCCACACAACCCCCATTTTTTATGAAAATAGCCATGAGCGACCTTGAAAATAGCCATGAGCGACCATTTTCAATAATACTAGAGGCTAACACCTACGGATTTTAGACCAAGAAATGGTCTCCACCAGAAATCCTAGAATGTGATCTATTGCAAGGAAACATATGGGGGGTGAGGTGGACGAGCCTCTGGTCGATGATCAATGGCCACACAACCCCCATTTTTGTCGAAAATAGCCATGAACGATCATTTATAATAATACCGAAGGCTAACACCTACGGATTTTTGACCAAGAAATGGTCTCCACCAGAAATCCAAGAATGTGATCTATGGCAAGGAAACATATGTGGGGTGAGGTTTATGAGCCTCTAGTCGATGATAAATGGCCACACAACCCCCATTTTTTATGAAAATAGCCATGAGCGACCATGAAAATAGCCATGAGCGACCATTTTCAATAATACTAGAGGCTAACACCTACGGTTTTTAGACCAAGAAATGGTCTCCACCAGAAATCCAAGAATGTGATCTATGGCAAGGAAACATATGTGGGGTGAGGTGTATGAGCGTCTGGTCGATGATCAATGGCCACACAACCCCCATTTTTGTCGAAAATAGCCATGAACGACCATTTTCAATAATACCGAAGGCTAACACCTACGGATTTTTGACCAAGAAATGGTCTCCACCAGAAATCCAAGAATGTGATCTATAGCAAGGAAACATATGTGGGGTGAGGTGTATGAGCCTCTGGTCGATGATCATTGGCCACACAACCCCCATTTTTGTCGAAAATAGCCATGAACGACCATTTTCAATAATATCGAAGGCTAACACCTACGGATTTTTGACCAAGAAATGGTCTCCACCAGAAATCCAAGAATGTGATCTACGACAAGGAAACATATGTGGGGTGAGGTGTATGAGCCTCTGGTCGACGATCAATGGCCACACAACCCCCATTTTGCCGAAAATAGCCATGAATGACCATTTTCAATAATATCGAAGGCTAACACCTACGGATTTTTGACCAAGAAATGGTCTCCACCAGAAATCCAAGAATATGATCTACGACAAGGAAACATATGTGGGGTGAGGTGTATGAGCCTCTGGTCGACGATCAATGGCCACACAACCCCCATTTTGCCGAAAATAGCCATGAATGACCATTTTCAATAATACCGAAGGCTAACACGTACGAGTTTTTAACCAAGAAATGGTTTCCACCAGAAATCCAAGAATGTAATCTATGGCAAGGAAACATATGTGGGGTGAGGTGTATGAGCCTCTAGTCGATGATAAATGGCCACACAACCCCCATTTTTTATGAAAATAGCCATGAGCGACCTTGAAAATAGCCATGAGCGACCATTTTCAATAATACTAGAGGCTAACACCTACGGATTTTGGACCAAGAAAAGGTCTCCACCAGAAATCCAAGAATGTGATCTATGGCAAGGAAACATATGTGGGGTGAGGTGTATGAGCGTCTGGTTGATGATCAATGGCCACACAACCCCCATTTTTGTCGAAAATAGCCATGAACGACCATTTTCAATAATACCGAAGGCTAACACCTACGGATTTTTGACCAAGAAATGGTCTCCACCAGAAATCCAAGAATGTGATCTATGGCAAGGAAACATATGTGGGGTGAGGTGTATGAGCCTCTAGTCGATGATCAATGGCCACACAACCCCCATTTTTGTCGAAAATAACCATGAATGACCATTTTCAAAAATACCAAAGGCTAACACGTACGGATTTTTGACCAAGAAATGGTCTCCACCAGAAATCCAAGAATGTGATCTATGGCAAGGAAACATATGTGGGGTGAGGTGTACGAGCCTCTGGTCGATGATCAATGGCCACACAACCCCCATTTTTGTCGAAAATGGCCATGAATGACCATTTTCAATGATACCGAAGGCTAACACGTACGAGTTTTTAACCAAGAAATGGTTTCCACCAGAAATCCAAGAATGTAATCTATGGCAAGGAAACATATGTGGGGTGAGGTGTATGAGCCTCTGGTCGATGATCAATGGCCACACAGCCCCCATTTTTTATGAAAATAGCCATGAGCGACCATTTTCAATAATACTAGAGGCTAAGACTTACAGATTTTTAACCAAGAAATGGTCTCCACCAGAAATCCAAGAATGTGATCTACGACAAGGAACCATATGTGGGGTGAGGTGTATGAGCGTCTGGTCGTCGATCAATGGCCACACAACCCCCATTTTTGTCGAAAATAGCCATGAACGACCATTTTCAATAATACCAAAGGCTAACACCTACGGATTTTTGACCAAGAAATGGTCGGGGTGAGGTTTACGAGCCTCTGGTCGATGATCAATGACCACACAACCCCCATTTTTTATGAAAATAGCCATGAGCGACCTTGAAAATAGCCATGAGCGACCATTTTCAATAATACTAGAGGCTAACACCTACGGATTTTAGACCAAGAAATGGTTTCCACCAGAAATCCAAGAATGTGATCTATGGCAAGGAAACATATGTGGGGTGAGGTGTATGAGCCTCTGGTCGACGATCAATGGCCACACAACCCCCATTTTGCCGAAAATAGCCATGAATGACCATTTTCAATAATACCGAAGGCTAACACCTACGGATTTTTGACCAAGAAATGGTCTCCACCAGAAATCCAAGAATGTGATCTATGGCAAGGAAACATATGTGGGGTGAGGTGTATGAGCCTCTAGTCCACGATCAATGGCCACACAACCCTAATTTTTGTCGAAAATAGCCATGAACGACCATTTTCAATGACACTGAAGGCTAACACCTACGGATTTTTGACCAAGAAATGGTCTCCACCATAAATCCAAGAATGTGATCTATGGCAAGGAAACATATGTGTAGTGAGGTGTATGAGCCTCTGGTCGAAGATCAATGGCCAGACAACCCCCATTTTTGTCGAAAATAGCCATGAATGACCATTTTCAAAAATACCAAAGGCTAACACATTCAGATTTTTGCCCAAGAAATGGTCTCCACCAGAAATCCAAGAATGTGATCTATGGCAAGGAAACATATGTGGGGTGAGGTGTATGAGCCTCTGGTCGATGATCAATTGCCACACAACCCCCATTTTGTCGAAAATAGCCATGAACGACCATTTTCAATAATACCGAAGGCTAACACCTACGGATTTTTGACCAAGAAATGGTCTCCACCATAAATCCAAGAATGTGATCTATGGCAAGGAAACATATGTGTAGTGAGGTGTATGAGCGTCTGGTCGATGATCAATGGCCACACAACCCCCATTTTTGTCGAAAATAGCCATGAACGGCCATTTTCAATAATACCGAAGGCTAACACGTACGCGTTTTTAACCAAGAAATGGTTTCCACCAGAAATCCAAGAATGTAATCTATGGCAAGGAAACATATGTGGGGTGAGGTTTATGAGCCTCTAGTCGATGATAAATGGCCACACAACCCCCATTTTTTATGAAAATAGCCATGAGCGACCTTGAAAATAGCCATGAGCGACCATTTTCAATAATACTAGAGGCTAACACCTACGGATTTTAGACCAAGAAATGGTCTCCACCAGAAATCCAAGAATGTGACTATGGCAAGGAAACAAATGTGGGGTGAGGTGTATGAGCGTCTGGTCGATGATCAATGGCCACACAACCCCCATTTTTGTCGAAAATAGCCATGAACGACCATTTTCAATAATACCGAAGGCTAACACCTACGGATTTTTGACCAAGAAATGGTCTCCACTAGAAATCCAAGAATGTGATCTATGGCAAGGAAATATATGTGGGGTGAGGTGTATGAGCCTCTAGTCGATGATCAATGGCCACACAACCCCCATTTTTGTCGAAAATAGCCATGAATGACCATTTTCAAAAATACCAAAGGCTAACACGTATGGATTTTTGACCAAGAAATGGTCTCCACCAGGAATCCAAGAATGTGATCTATGGCAAGGAAACATATGTGGGGTGAGGTGTATGATCCTCTGGTCGATGATCAATGGCCACACAACCCCCATTTTGCCGAAAATAGCCATGAACGACCATTTTCAATAATACCGAAGGCTAACACGTACGAGTTTTTAACCAAGAAATGGTCTCCACCAGAAATCCAAGAATGTGATCTATGGCAAGGAAACATATGTGGGGTGAGGTTTATGAGCCTCTAGGTGATGATAAATGGCCACACAACCCCCATTTTTATGAAAATAGCCATGAGCGACCATTTTCAATAATACTAGAGGCTAAGACCTACGGATTTTAGACCAAGAAATGGTCTCCACCAGAAATCCAAGATTGTGATCTATGGCAAGGAAACATATGTGGGGTGAGGTGTATGAGCATCTGGTCGATGATCAATGGCCACACACCCCCATTTTTGTCGAAAATAGCCATGAACGACCATTTTCAATAATACCGAAGGCTAACACCTACGGATTTTTGACCAAGAAATGGTCTCCACCAGAAATCCAAGAATGTGATCTATGGCAAGGAAACATATTTGGGGTGAGGTGTATGAGCCTCTAGTCGATGATCAATGGCCACACAACCCCCATTTTTGTCGAAAATAGCCATGAACGACCATTTTCAATAATACCGAAGGCTAACACCTACGGATTTTTGACCAAGAAATGGTCTCCACCAGAAATCCAAGAATGTGATCTATGGCAAGGAAACATATGTGGGGTGAGGTGTATGAGCCTCTGGTCGATGATCAATGGCCACACAACCCCCATTTTGCCGAAAATAGCCATGAATGACCATTTTCAATAATACCGAAGGCTAACACGTACGAGTTTTTAACCAAGAAATGGTTTCCACCAGAAATCCAAGAATGTAATCTATGGCAAGGAAACATATGTGGGGTGAGGTTTATGAGCCTCTAGTCGATGATAAATGGCCACACAACCCCCATTTTTTATGAAAATAGCCATGAGCGACCTTGAAAATAGCCATGAGCGACCATTTTCAATAATACTAGAGGCTAACACCTACGGATTTTAGACCAAGAAATGGTCTCCACCAGAAATCCAAGAATATGATCTATGGCAAGGAAACATATGTGGGGTGAGGTGTATGAGCGTCTGGTCGATGATCAATGGCCACACAACCCCCATTTTTGTCGAAAATAGCCATGAACGACCATTTTCAATAATACCGAAGGCTAACACCTACGGATTTTTGACCAAGAAATGTCTGCACCAGAAATCCAAGAATGTGATCTATGGCAAGGAAACATATGTGGGGTGAGGTGTATGAGCCTCTAGTCGATGATCAATGGCCACACAACCCCCATATTTGTCGAAAATAGCCATGAATGACCATTTTCAAAAATACCAAAGGCTAACACGTACGGATTTTTAACCAAGAAATGGTCTCCACCAGAAATCCAAGAATGTGATCTATGGCAAGGAAACATATGTGGGGTGAGGTGTACGAGCCTCTGGTTGATGATCAATGGCCACACAACCCCCATTTTGCCGAAAATAGCCATGAATGACCATTTTCAATAATACCGAAGGCTAACACGTACGAGTTTTTAACCAAGAAATGGTTTCCACCAGAAATCCAAGAATGTAATCTATGGCAAGGAAACATATGTGGGGTGAGGTTTATGAGCCTCTAGTCGATGATAAATGGCCACACAACCCCCATTTTTTATGAAAATAGCCATGAGCGACCTTGAAAATAGCCATGAGCGACCATTTTCAATAATACTAGAGGATAACACCTACGAATTTTAGACCAAGAAATGGTCTCCACCAGAAATCCAAGAATGTGATCTATGGCAAGGAAACATATGTGGGGTGAGGTGTATGAGCGTCTGGTCGATGATCAATGGCCACACAACCCCCATTTTTGTCGAAAATAGCCATGAACGACCATTTTCAATAATACCGAAGGCTAACACCTACGGATTTTTGACCAAGAAATGGTCTCCACCAGAAATCCAAGAATGTGATTTATGGCAAGGAAACATATGTGGGGTGAGGTGTATGAGCCTCTGGTCGACGATCAATGGCCACACAACCCTAATTTTTGTCGAAAATAGCCATAAACGACCATTTTCAATGACACTGAAGGCTAACACCTACGGATTTTTGACCAAGAAATGGTCTCCACCATAAATCCAAGAATGTGATCTATGGCAAGGAAACATATGTGTGGTGAGGTGTATGAGCCTCTGGTCGAAGATCAATGGCCACACAACCCCCATTTTTGTCGAAAATAGCCATGAATGACCATTTTCAAAAATACCAAAGGCTAACACGTACGGATTTTTGACCAAGAAATGGTCTCCACCAGAAATCCAAGAATGTGATCTATGGCAAGGAAACATATGTGGGGTGAGGTGTACGAGCCTCTGGTCGATAATGAATGGCCACACAACCCCCATTTTGCCGAAAATAGCCATGAACGACCATTTTCAATAATACCGAAGGCTAACACGTACGAGTTTTTAACCAAGAAATGGTCTCCACCAGAAATCCAAGAATGTGATCTATGGCAAGGAAACATATGTGGGGCGAGGTTTATGAGCCTCTAGTCGATGATAAATGGCCACACAACCCCCATTTTTTATGAAAATAGCCATGAGCGACCTTGAAAATAGCCATGAGCGACCATTTTCAATAATACTAGAGGCTAACACCTATGGATTTTAGACCAAGAAATGGTCTCCACCAGAAATCCAAGAATGTGATCTATGGCAAGGAAACATATGTGGGGTGAGGTGTATGAGCGTCTGGTCGATGATCAATGGCCACACAACCCCCATTTTTGTCGAAAATAGCCATGAACGACCATTTTCAATAATATCGAAGGCTAACACCTACGGATTTTTGACCAAGAAATGGTCTCCACCAGAAATCCAAGAATGTGATCTATGGCAAGGAAACATATGTGGGGTGAGGTGTATGAGCCTCTGGTCGATGATCAATGGCCACACAACCCCCATTTTTGTCGAAAATAGCCATGAACGACCATTTTCAATAATACCGAAGGCTAACACCTACGGATTTTTGACCAAGAAATGGTCTCCACCAGAAATCCAAGAATGTGATCTATGGCAAGGAAACATATGTGGGGTTAGGTGTATGAGCGTCTGGTCGATGATCAATGGCCACACAACCCCCATTTTTGTCGAAAATAGCCATGAATGACCATTTACAATAATACCGAAGGCTAACACCT
>NW_023366889.1:0-73951 GCF_902167145.1 Zea mays
GGAGACCATTTCTTGGTCAAAATCCGTAGGTGTTAGCCTTCGATATTATTGAAAATGTCGTTCATGCTATTTTCGACAAAAATGAGGGTTTGTGTGGCCATTGATCATCGACCAGAGGCTCAGACACCTCACCCCACATATGTTTCCTGCCATAGATTACATTCTTGGATTTCTGGTGGAGAACCATTTCTTGGTCTAAATCCGTAGGTGTTAGCCTCTAGTATTATTGAAAATGGTCCTCTGGCTATTTTCATAAAAAATGGGGGTTTGTGTGGCCATTGATCATCGACCAGAGGCTCGTACACCTCACCCCACATATGTTTCCTTGCCATAGATTTACATTCTTGGATTTCTGGTGGAAACCATTTCTTGGTTAAAAACTCGTACGTGTTAGCCTTCGGTATTATTGAAAATGGTCATTCATGGCTTTTTCGGCAAATGGGGGTTGTATGGCCATTGATCATCGACCAGAGGCTCATACACCTCACCCCACATATGTTTCCTTGCCATAGATCACATTCTTGGATTTCTGGTGGAGACCATTTCTTGGTCAAAAATCCGTAGGTCTTAGCCTCTAGTATTATTGAAAATGGTCGCTCCTGGCTATTTTCATAAAAAATGGGGGTTGTGTGGCCATTTATCATCGACTAGAGCTCATAAACCTCACCCCACATAGTTTCCTTGCCATAGATCACATTCTTGGATTTCTGGTGAGACATTTCTTGGTTAAAAACTCGTACGTGTTAGCCTTCGGTATTATTGAAATGGTCGTTCATGGCTATTTTCCGCAAAATGGGGTTGTGTGGCCATTATCATCGACCAGAGGCTCGTACACCTCACCCCATATGTTTCCTTGCCATAGATCACATTCTTGGATTCTGGTGAGACCATTTCTTGGTAAAAATCCGTACGTGTTAGCCTTTGTATTTTTGAAAATGGTCATTCGATGGCTATTTTCGACAAAAAGGGGGTTGTTGTGGCCATTGATCATCGACAGAGGCTCATACACCTCACCCCACATATGTTTCCTTGCCATAGATCACATTCTTGGATTTCTTGTGGAGAACCATTTCTTGGTCAAAATCTGTAGGTGTTAGCCTTCGTTAGTATTGAAAATGGCGTTCATGGCTATTTTTTGACAAAAATGGGGTTGTGTGCCATTTTCAACGACCAAGGCTCATACACCTCACCCCACATATGTTTCCTTGTCGTAGATCACATTCTTGGATTTCTGGTGGAGACATTTCTTGGTCAAAATCCGTAGTGTTAGAGCCTCTAGTATTATTGAAAATGGTCCGCTCATGGCTATTTTCAAGGTCGCTTCATGGCTATTTTTCATAAAAATGGGTGTTGTGTGGCCATTTATCATCGATAGAGGCTCATAAACCTCACCCCACATTGTTTTCCTTGTCGTAGATCACATTCTTGGATTCTGGTGGGGACTCATTTCTTGGTCAAAAATCTGTAGGTCTTAGCCTCTAGTATTATTGAAATGGTCGCTCATGGCTATTTTCAAGTCGCTCATGGCTATTTTCATAAAAAATGGGTTGTTGTGGCATTGATCGTCGACCAGAGCTCATACACCTCACACCCCACATATGTTTCCTTGCCATAGATCACATTCTTGGATTTCTGGTGGGCCATTTTTGGTTAAAAATCCGTACGTGTTTGCCTTTGGTATTTTTGAAAATGGTCATTCATGGGTATTTTCATAAAATGATGGGTTTGGTTGGCCATTGATCATCGACCAGAGGCTCATACACCTCACCCCCACATATGTTTCCTGTCCGTAGATCACATTCTTGGATTTCTGGTGGAGACCATTTTCTTGGTCAAAATCCGTAGGTGTTAGCCTTCGATATTATTGAAAATGGTCGTTCATGGCTATTTTCGACAAAAATGGGGTTGTGTGGCCATTGATCATCGACCAGACGTCATACACCTCACCCCACATATGTTTCCTTGCCAAGATCACATTCTTGGATTTCTGGTGGGACCATTTCTTGTCAAAATCCGTAGGTCTTAGCCTTCGGTATTATTGAAAATGGTACTTCATGGCTATTTTTGGCAAAATGGGGTTGTGTGGCCATTGATCGTCGACTAGAGGCTCATACACCTCACCCCACATATGTTTCCTTGCCATAGATCACATTCTTGGATTCTGGTGGATACCATTTCTTGGTTAAAAATCCGTACGTGTTAGCCTTTGGTATTTTTGAAAATGGTCATTCATGGATATTTTCTAAAAAATGGGGTTGTGTGGCCATTGATCATCGACCAGAGGGCTCATACACCTCACCCCACATATGTTCTTGTCGTAGATCACATTCTTGGATTTCTGGTGGAGGCCATTTCTTGGTCAAAAATCCGAGGTGTTAGCCTTCGGTATTATTGAAAATGGTCGTTCATTGGCTATTTTCGACAAAAATGGGGTTGTGTGCCATTGATCATCGACCAGAGGCTCATACACCTCACCCACCATATGTTTCCTGCCATATATCACATTCTTGGATTTCTGGTGGAGACCATTTCTTCGTCAAAATCCCGTAGGTCTTAGCCTTCGGTATTATTGAAAATGGTCATTCATGGCTATTTCGGCAAATGGGGTTGTGTGGCCATTGTCGTCGACCAGAGGGCTATACCCTCACCCCACATATGTTTCCTTGCCATAGATCACTTCTTGGATTTCTGGTGGAGACCATTTCTTGGTTAAAATCCGTACCGTGTTAGCCTTTGGATTTTTGAAATGTCATTCATGGCTATTTTCGACAAAAATGGGGTTGTGTGGCCATTGATCATCGACTAGAGGCTCATACACCTAACCCCACCATATGTTTCCTTGCCATAGATCACATTCTTGGATTTCGTGGTGGAGAGACCATTTCTTGGTCAAAAATCGTCTAGGTGTTAGCCCTCGGTTATTATTGAAAATGGTCGTTCATGGCTATTTTCGACAAAAATGGGGGTTGTGTGGCCATTGATCATCGACCAGACGCTCATACACCTCACCCCACATATGTTTCCTTGCCATAGATCACATTCTTGGATTCTGGTGGAGACCAGTTTCTTGGTCTAAAATGCGTAGTGTTAGCCTCTAGTATTATTGAAAAATGGTCGTCGACCAGAGGCTCTATACACCTCACCCCACATATGTTTCCTTGCCAATAGATCACATTCTTGGATTTCTGGTGGAGACCATTTCTTGGTCAAAAAATCCATAGGTGTTAGCCTTCAGGTCATTGAAAATAGTCCATTCATGGCTATTTTTTCGACAAAAAGTATGGGGGTTGTAGTGGCCATTGATCATCGACCCTAGAGGCTCATACACCTGCACCCCACATATGTTTTCCTTGCATAGATCACATTCTGGATTTCTTCTGGTGGAGACCATTTTCTTGGTCAAAAAATCCGTACGTGATTAGCTCTCAGTATTATTGAAAATGGTCAGACTCATGGCTATTTTCAAGGGTCGGCTCATGGCAACTTTTCATAAAAAATTGGCGGTGTTGTGCCATTGAGCATCGACCAGAGGCTCATACACCTCACCCCACATATGTTTCCTTGCCATAGATCACATTCTTGGATTTCTGGTGGAGACCATTTCTGGTCAAAATCCGTAGGTGTTAGCCTTCGGTATTATTGTAAATGGTCATTCATGGCTATTTTTCGACAAAAATGGGGGTTGTGTGGCCATTGATCATCGACCAGACGCTCATACACCTCACCCCACATATGTTCCTTGTCGATAGATCACATTCTTGGATTTCTGGTGGAGACCATTTCTTGGTCAAAAATCCGTAGGTGTTAGCCTTTCGGTATTATTGTAAATGGTCATTCATGGCTATTTTCGACAAAAATGGGGGTTGTGGGCCATTGATCATCGACCAGAGCTCCGTACACCTCACCTCCACATATGTTTCCTTGCCATAGATCACATTCTTGGATTTCTGGTGGAGTCCCATTTCTTGGTCAAAACTCGTACGTGTTAGCCTTCGGTATTATTGAAATGGTCGTTCATGGTCTATTTTCGACAAAAATGGGGGTTGTGTTGCCATTGATCATCGCCAGAGGCTCGTAAACTTCACCCCACATATGTTTTTCTTGCCATAGATCATAATCTTGGATTTCTCGTGGAGACCATTTATTGGTCAAAATTTCATAGGTGTTACCTTCAATGTCATTGAAATGGTCATTCGTGGCTATTTTCGACAAAAATGGGGGTTGTGTCGCCATTGATCCATCGACCAGAGGATCGTACACCTCACACCCACATAAGTTTCCTTGACATATATCACATCTTGGATTTCTGGTGGAGACCATTTCTTGTCAAAAATCCGTAGGTGTTAGCCTCGTATTATTGAAAATGTCGTTATGGCTACTTTCGACAAAAATGAGGGTTGTGTGGCAATTGATCATCGACCAAAGGCTCATACACCCTCACCCACATGTGTTTCCTCCTTGCATAGACCACATTCTTGGATTTCTGGTGTGACCATTTCTTGGTCAAAAATCCGTAGGTGTTAGCCTCGGTATTATGAAAAGTCGTTCATGGCTATTTTCGACAAAAAAGGGGTTGTGTGGCCATTAACATCGACCAGAGGCTCGTACACTCACCCCACATATGTTTAATTGCCATAGATCACAATCTTGGATTTCTCGTGGAGACCATTTTCTTGGTCAAAATCCGTACGTGTTAGCCTTCGGTATTATTGAAAATGGTCGTTCATTGCTGTTTTCGAAAAATGGGGGTTGTGTGGCCATTGATCATCGACCAGAAGGCTCATACACCTCACCCACATACGTTTCCTTGCCATAGAGCACACTCTTGGATTTCTGGTGGAGACCATTTCTTGGGCAAAATCCATACGTGTTAGCCTTCAGTATTATTGAAAATGGTCGTTGATCACTATTTTCGGACAAAAATGGGGGTTGTGTGGCCACTGATCATCGACCAGAGGCTCGTACACCTCACCCCAATAATGTTTCCTTGCCATAGAATCATATTCTTGGATTTCTGGTGGAGACCGATTTCTTGGTCAAAAATCCGTAGGTGTTAGCCTTCGGAAGTATTGAAAATGGTCGTTCATGGCTATTTTCGACAAAATGGGGGTTGTGTGGCCATTGATCATCGATCTGACGCTCGTACACCTCACCCCACATATGTTTCCTTGCCATAGATCACATTCTTGGATTTCTGGTGGAGATCTTCTCTTGGTCAAAAATCCGTAGTTGTTAGCCTTCGGTATTATTGTAAATGTCGTTCATGCTATTTTCGCACAAATGGGGTTTGTGTGGCCATTGATCTTCGACCAGAGGCTCATACACCTCACCCCACGTATGTTTTTCTTGCCATAGATCACATTCTTGATTTCTGGTGGAGACCATTTCTTGTCAAAAATCCATACGTGTTAGCCTTCAGTATTATTTGAAAATGGTTGATCACTATTTTCGACAAAAATGGGGGTTGTGTGGCCATTTATCATTGACTAGAGGCTCGTACACTTCACCCCACTACGTTTTCTTGCTATAGATCATATTCTTGGATTTCTGTTGGAGACCATTTCTTGGTCAAAAACAACCGTAGGTGTTTAGCCTTCGTTATTATTGAAAATGGTCGTTCCTAGCTATTTTTGACAAAAATGGGGGTTGTGTGGCCATTGATCATCGACCAAAGGCTCATACACCTCACCCCACATATGTTGCCTTGCCATAGACCACATTCTTGGATTTCTGGTGGAGACCATTTCTGGTCAAAAATCCATAGGTGTTAGCCATCAGTGTCATTGAAAATTGCTGCTCCTGGCTATTTTCGACAAAATGGGGTTGTGTGACCATTGATCATCGACCAGAGGCTCATACACCTCACCCCACTATGTTTCCTTGCCATAGATCACATTCTTGGATTTCTGGTGGGAGACCATTTCTTGGTCAAAAATCTGTAGGTGTTAGCCTTCGGTATTATTGAAAATGGTCGTTCATGGCTATTTTCATAAAAAATGGGGGTGTGTGGCCATTTCTCATCGACCAGAGGCTCATACACCTCACCCCACATATGTTTCCTTGCATAGATTACATTCTTGGATTTCTGGTGGAAACCATTTCTTGGTTAAAAACTCGTACGTGTTAGCCTTCGTATTATTGAAAATGGTCGTTCATGGCTATTTTTCGACAAAAATGGGGGTTGTGTGGCCATTGATCATCAACCAGAGGCTCATACACCTCACCCCACATATGTTTCCTTGCCATAGATCACATTCTTGGATTTCTGGTGGATACCATTTCTGGTCAAAAATCCGTAGGTGTTAGCCTTCGGTATTATTGAAAATGGTCGTTCATGGCTATTTTCGACAAAAATGGGGGTTGTGTGGCATTGTCATCGACCAGAGGCTCATACACCTCACCCCATCATATGTTCATTGCCATAGATCACATTCTTGGATTTCTGGTGGAGACCATTTCTTGGTCTAAAATCCGTAGGTGTTAGCCTCTGTATTATTGAAAATGGGTCCGCTCATGGCTATTTTCATAAAAAATGGGGGTTGTGTGGCCATTTATCATCGACCTAGAGGCTCATAAACCTCACCCCACATATGTTTCCTTGCCATAGATCACATTCTTGGATTTCTGGTGGAGACCATTTCTTGGTCAAAAATCCGTACGTGTTAGCCTTCGGTATTATTGAAAATGGTCATTCCATGGCTATTTTCGGCAAAATGGGGGGTTGTGTGGCCATTGATCATCGACCAGAGGCTCATACACCTCACCCACATATGTTTCCTTGCGTAGATCACATCTTGGATTCTGGTTGGAGACCATTTCTTGGTCAAAAATCCGTAGTGGTTAGCCTTCGATATTATTGAAAATGGTCGTTCATGGCTATTTTCGACAAAAATGGGGGTTGTGTGGCCATTGATCATCGACCAGAGGCTCATACACCTCACCCACATATGTTTCCTGCCATAGATCACATTCTTGGATTTCTGGTGGAGACCATTTCTTGGTCAAAAATCCGTAGGTCTTAGCCTCTAGGTATTATTGAAAAAATGGTACGCTTCATGGCGTATTTTCAAGTCGCCTTCATGGCTATTTTCATAAAAATGGGGGTTGTGTGGCCATTTATCATCGACTAGAGGCTCATAAACCTCACCCCACATATGTTTCCTTGCCATAGATTACATTCTTGGATTTCTGGTGGAGACCATTTCTGGTTAAAAACTCGTACGTGTTAGCCTTTGTATTATTGAAAATGGTCGTTCATAGCTATTTTCGACAAAAATGGGGGTTGTGTGGCCATTGCTCATCGACAAAGGCTCATACACCTCACCCCACATATGTTTCCTTGCCATAGACCACATTCTTGATTTCTGGTGGAGACCATTTTCTTGGTCAAAAATCCATAGTTTTAGCCTCAGTGTCATTGAAAATTGCTGCTCCTGGCTATTTTCGACAAAAATGGGGGTTGTGTGACCATTGATCATCGACAGAGGCTCATACACCTCACCCACATATGTTTCCTTGCAATAGATCACATTCTTGGATTTCTGGTGGAGACCATTTCTTGGTCAAAATCCTGAGGTGTTAGCCTTCGGTATTATTGAAAATGGTCAGTTCATGGCTATTTTCAGAAAAAATGGGGGGTGTGTGGCCATTGATCATCGACCAGAGGCTCATACACCTCACCCCACATATGTTTCCTTGCCATAGATATACATTCTTGGATTTCTGGTGGAACCATTTCTTGGTTAAAAACTCCGTACGTGTTAGCCTTCTGGTATTATTGAAATGGTCATTCATGCTATTTTCGACAAAAATGGGGGGTTGTGTGGCCATTGATCATCGACCAGAGGCTCATACACCTCACCCCACATATGTTTCCTTGCCATAGATCACATTCTTGGATTTATGGTGGAGACCATTTATTGGTCAAAAATCCGTAGGTGTTAGCCTTCGATATTATTGAAAATGGTCGTTCATGGCTATTTTCGACAAAAATGGGGGTTGTGTGGCCATTGATCATCGACCAGAGGCTCATACACCTCACCCACATATGTTTTCCTTGCCATAGATCACATTCTTGGATTTCTGTGGAGACCATTTCTTGGTCTAAAATCGTAGGTGTTAGCCTCTAGTATTATTGAAAATAGTCGGCGTCATGGCTATTTTCATAAAAAATATGGGGGTTGTGTGGCCATTATCATCGACCTAAGGCTCAAAAAACCTCACCCCACATATGTTTCCTTGCCATAGATCACATTCTTGGAATTTTCTGGTGGAGACCATTTCTTGGTCAAAAATCCGTACGTGTTAGCCTTCGGTATTAATTGAAAATGGTCATTCATGGCTATTTTCGGCAAAAATGGGGGTTGTGTGGCCATTGATCATCGACCAGAGCTCAAACACCTCACCCCACATATGTGTTTCCTTGTCGTAGATCACACTCTTGGATTTCTGGTGGAGACCATTTCTTGGTCAAAAATCCGTAGGTGTTAGCCTTCGTATTATTGAAATGGTCCGTTCATTGGGCTATTTTTCGCAAAAATGGGGTTGTGTGGCCATTGATCATCGACCAGAGGCTCATACACCTCACCCCACATATGTTTCCTTGCCATAGATCACATTCTTGGATTTCTGGTGGAGACCATTTCTTGGTCAAAAATCCGTAGGTCTTAGCCTCTAGATTATTGAAAATGGTCGCTCATGGCTATTTTCAAGGTCGCTCATGGCTATTTTCATAAAAAATGGGGGGTTGTGTGGCCATTTATCATCGACTAGAGGCTCATAAACCTCACCCCACATATGTTTCCTTGCCATAGATTACATTCTTGGATTTCTGGTGGAAACCATTTCTTGGTTAAAAACTCGTACGTGTTAGCCTTTGGTAATTATTGAAAATGGTCATATCATGGCTATTTTCGGCAAAATGGGGGTTGTGTGGCCATTGATCGTCGACCAGAGGCTCATACACCTCACCCCACATATGTTTCCTTGTCATAGATCACATTCTTGTGATTTCTGGTGGAGACCATTTCCTTGGGTCAAAAATCCGGTAGGTCTTAGCCTCTAATATTATTGAAAATGGTCGCTCATGGCTATTTTCGGCAAATGTGGGGTTGTGTGGCCATTGATCAGCGACCAGAGGCTCGTACACCTCACCCCACATATGTTTCCTTGCCATAGATCACATTCTGGATTTCTGGTGGAGACCATTTCTTGGTCAAAAAATCCGTAGGTGTTAGCCTTCGGTATTATTGAAATGGTCGTTCATGGCTATTTTCGACAAAAATGGGGGTTGTGTGGCCATTGATCATCGACCAGACGCTCATACACCTCACCCCACATATGTTTCCTTGTCGTAGATCACATTCTTGGATTTCTGGTGGAGACCCATTTCTTGGTAAAAAAATCCGTAGGTGTTAGCCTTCGATATATTGAAAATGGTCGTTCATGGCTATTTTCGACAAAAATGGGGGTTGTGTGGCCATTGATCATCGACCAGACGCTCATACACCTCACCCCACATATGTTTCCTTGCCATAGATCACATTCTTGGATTTCTGGTGGAGACCATTTCTTGGTCTAAAATCCGTAGGTGTTAGCCTCTAGTATTATTGAAAATTGTCGCTCATGGCTATTTTCAAGGTCGCTCACGGCTATTTTCATAAAAAATGGGGTTGTGTGGCATTTATCATCGACTAGAGGCTCATAAACCTCACCCCACATATGTTTCTTTGCCATAGATTACATTCTTGGATTTCTGGTGGAAACCATTTCTTGGTTAAAAACTCGTACGTGTTAGCCTTCAGTATTATTGAAAATGGTCATTCATGGCTATTTTCGGCAAAATGGGGGTTGTGTGGCCATTGATCATCGACCAGAGGCTCGTACACCTCACCCCACATATGTTTCCTTGTCATAGATCACATTCTTGGATTTCTGGTGGAGACCATTTCTTGGGCAAAAATCCGAATGTGTTAGCCTTTGGTATTTTTGAAAATGGTCATTCATGGCTATTTTCGACAAAAATGGGGGTTGTGTGGCCATTGATCTTCGACCAGAGGCTCATACACCTCACCCCACATATGTTTCCTTGTCGTAGATCACATTCTTGGATTTCTGGTGGAGACCATTTCTTGGTCAAAAATCCAGTAGGTCTTAGCCTCTAATATTATTGAAAATGGTCGCTCATGGCTATTTTCGGCAAAATGGGGGTTGTGTGGCCATTGATCATCGACTAGAGGCTCATACACCTCACTACACATATGTTTCCTTGCCATAGATCACATTCTTGGATTTCTGGTGGAGACCATTTCTTGGTCTAAAATCCGTAGGTGTTAGCCTCTAGTATTATTGAAAATGGTCGCTCATGGCTATTTTCAAGGTCGCTCATGGCTATTTTCATAAAAAATGGGGGTTGTGTGGCCATTTATCATCGACTCGAGGCTCATAAACCTCACCCCACCATATGTTTCCTTGCCATAGATTACATTCTTGGATTTCTGGTGGAAACCATTTCTTGGTTAAAAAATTCGTACGTGTTAGCCTTCGGTATTATTGAAAATGGTCATTCATGGCTATTTCGGCAAAAATGGGGGTTGTGTGGCCATTGATCGTCGACCAGAGGCTCATACACCTCACACCACATATGTTTTCCTTGTCCGTAGATCACATTCTTGGATTTCTGGTGGAGACCATTTCTTGGTCAAAAACTCGTACGTGTTAGCCTTCGATATTATTGAAAATGGTCGTATCATGGCTATTTTCGACAAAAAATCTGTAGGTGTTAGCCTTCGATATTATTGAAAATGGTCGTTCATGGGCTATTTTCGACAAAAATGGGGGTTGTGTGGCCATTGATCATCGACTAGAACGCTACATACTCTCCACCATAAAATCCAAGAATGTGATCTATGGCAAGGAAACATATGTGTAGTGAGGTGTATGAGCCTCTGGTCGAAGATCAATGGCCACACAACCTTTCTTGCCATAGATCACATTCTTGTATTTCTGGTGGAGACCATTCTTGGTCAAAAATCCGTAGGTGTTAGCCTTCGGTATTATTGAAAATGGTCGTTCATGGCTATTTTCGACAAAATGGGGGTTGTGTGGCCATTGATCATCGACCAGACGCTCATACACCTCACCCCACATATGTTTCCTTGTCGTAGATCACATTCTTGGATTTCTGGTGGAGACCATTTCATGGTAAAAAAATCCATAGGTGTTAGCCTTCGATATTATTGAAAATGGTCGTTCATGGGCTATTTTCGACAAAAATGGGGGTTGTGTGGCCATTGATCATCGACCAGACGCTCATACACCTCACCCCACATATGTTTCCTTGCCATAGATCACATTCTTGGATTTCTGGTGGAGACCATTTCTTGGTCTAAAATCCGTAGGTGTTAGCCTCTAGTATTATTGAAAATGGTCGCTCATGGCTATTTTCAAGGTCGCTCATGGCTATTTTCATAAAAAATGGGGGTTGTGTGGCCATTTATCATCGACTAGAGGCTCATAAACCTCACCCCACATATGTTTCCTTGCCATAGATTACATTCTTGGATTTCTGGTGGAAACCATTTCTTGGTTAAAAACTCGTACGTGTTAGCCTTCGGTATTATTGAAAATGGTCATTCATGGCTATTTTCGGCAAAATGGGGGTTGTGTGGCCATTGATCATCGACCAGAGGCTCGTACACCTCACCCCACATATGTTTTCCTTGCCATAGATCACATTCTTGGATTTCTGGTGGAGACCATTTCTGGGCAAAAATCCGAATGTGTTAGCCTTTGGTATTTTTGAAAATGGTCATTCATGGCTATTTTCGACAAAAATGGGGGTTGTGTGGCCATTGATCTTCGACCAGAGGCTCATACACCTCACTACACATATGTTTCCTTGCCATAGATCACATTCTTGGATTTATGGTGGAGACCATTTCTTGGTCAAAAAATCCGTAGGTGTTAGCCTTCAGTGTCATTGAAAAATGGTCGTTCATGAGCTATTTTCGACAAAAATTAGGGTTGTGTGGCCATTGATCGTCGACCAGAGGCTCATACACCTCACCCCACATATGTTTCCTTGCCATAGATCACATTCTTGGATTTCTGGTGGAGACCATTTCTTGGTCAAAAAATCCGTAGGTGTTAGCCTTCGGTATTATTGAAAATGGTCATTCATGGCTTATTTTCGACAAAAATGGGGGTTGTGTGGCCATTGATCATCGACTAGAGGCTCATACACCTCACCCCACATATGTTTCCTTGCCATAGATCACATTCTTGGATTTCTGGTGGAGACCATTTCTTGGTCTAAAATCCGTAGGTGTTAGCCTCTAGTATTATTGAAAATGGTCGCTCATGGCTATTTTCAAGGTCGCTCATGGCTATTTTCATAAAAAATGGGGGTTGTGTGGCCATTTATCATCGACTAGAGGCTCATAAACCTCACCCCACATATGTTTCCTTGCCATAGATTACATTCTTGGATTTCTGGTGGAGACCATTTCTTGGTCAAAAATCCGTAGGTCTTAGCCTCTAGTATTATTGAAAATGGTCGCTGTTAGCCTTCGGTATTATTGAAAATGGTCATTCATGGCTATTTTCGGCAAAATGGGGGTTGTGTGGCCATTGATCGTCGACCAGAGGCTCATACACCTCACCCCACATATGTTTCCTTGTCGTAGATCACATTCTTGGATTTCTGGTGGAGACCATTTCTTGGTTAAAAATTCGTAGGTGTTAGCCTTCGATATTATTGAAAATGGTCGTTCATGGCTATTTTCGACAAAAATGGGGGTTGTGTGGCCATTGATCATCGACCATAGGCTCATACACCTCAAACACATATGTTTTCCTGCCATAGATCACATTCTTGGATTTCTGGTGGAGACCATTTCTTGGTCAAAAACCGTAGGTGTTAGCCTTCGGTATTATTGTAAATGGTCATTCATGGCTATTTTCGACAAAAATGGGGGTTGTGTGGCAATTGATCATCGACCAGAGGCTCATACACCTCACCCCACATATGTTTCCTTGCCATAGATCACATTCTTGGATTTCTGGTGGAGACCATTTCTTGGTCAAAAATCCGTAGGTCTTAGCCTCTAATATTATTGAAAATGGTCGCTCATGGCTATTTTCATAAAAAATGGGGGGTTGTGTGGCCATTGATCATCGACCAAGCCATGAACGACCATTTTCAAAAATACCAAAGGCTAACACGTACGAATTTTTGACCAAGAAATGGTCTCCACCAGAAATCCAAGAATGTGATCTATGGCAAGGAAACATATGTGGGGTGAGGTGTATGAGCCTCTGGTCGATGATCAATGGCCACACAACCCCCATTTTTGTCGAAAATAGCCATGAACGACCATTTTCAATAATACCGAAGGCTAACACCTACGGATTTTTGACCAAGAAATGGTCTCCACCTGAAATCCAAGAATGTGATCTATGGCAAGGAAACATATGTGTAGTGAGGTGTACGAGCCTCTGGTCGATGATCAATGGCCACAGAACCCCCATTTTGCCGAAAATAGCCATGAACGACCATTTTCAATAATACCGAAGGCTAACACCTACGGATTTTTGACCAAGAAATGGTCTCCACCAGAAATCCAAGAATGTGATCTATGGCAAGGAAACATATGTGGGGGTTGTGTGGCCATTGATCATCGACTAGAGGCTCGTACACCTCACCCCACATATGTTTCCTTGCCATAGATCACATTCTTGGATTTCTGGTGGGGACCATTTCTTGGTCAAAATCCGTAGGTGTTAGCCTTCGGTATTATTGTAAATGGTCATTCATGGCTATTTTCGACAAAAATGGGGGTTGGGTGGCCATTGACCATCGACCATAGGCTCATACACCTCACCCCACATATGTTTCCTTGCCATAGATCACATTCTTGGATTTCTGGTGGAGACCATTTCTTGGTTAAAAACTCGTACGTGTTAGCCTTCGGTATTATTGAAAATGGTCATTCATGGCTATTTTCGGCAAAATGGGGGTTGTGTGGCCATTGATCATCGACCAGAGGCTCATACACCACACTACACATATGTTTCCTTGCCATAGATCACATTCTTGGATTTATGGTGGAGACCATTTTCTTGGTCAAAAATCCGTAGGTGTTAGCCGTCAGTGTCATTGAAAATGGTCATTCATGGCTATTTTCGACAAAAATTAGGGTTGTGTGGCCATTGATCATCGACAGGGGCTCGTACACCTCACCCCACACACATTTTTTATGAAAATATCCATGAGCGACCTTGAAAATAGCCATGAGCGACCATTTTCAATAATATTAGAGGCTAAGACCTACGGATTTTTGACCAAGAAATGGTCTCCACCAGAAATCCAAGAATGTGATCTATGGCAAGGAAACATATGTGGGGTGAGGTGTATGAGCCTCTGGTCGATGATCAATGGCCACACAACCCCCATTTTGCCGAAAATAGCCATGAATGACCATTTTCAAAAATACCAAAGGCTAACACGTACGGATTTTTGACCAAGAAATGGTCTCCACCAGAAATCCAAGAATGTGATCTATGGCAAGGAAACATATGTGGGGTGAGGTGTACAAGCCTCTGGTCGGTGATCAATGGCCACACAACCCCCCATTTGTGTCGAAAATAGCCATGAATGACCATTTTTAATAATACCGAAGGCTAACACCTACGGATTTTTGACCAAGAAATGGTCTCTACCATAAATCCAAGAATGTGATATATGGCAAGGAAACATATGTGTAGTGAGGCCAGACGCTCATACACCTCACCCCACATATGTTTCCTTGCCATAGATCACATTCTTGGATTTCTGGTGGAGACCATTTCTTGGTCAAAAATCCGTAGGTGTTAGCCTTCGGTATTATTGAAAATGGTCGTTCATGGCTATTTTCGACAAAAATGGGGGTTGTGTGGCCATTGATCATCGACCAGAGGCTCATACACCTCACCCACATATGTTTCCTTGCCATAGATCACATTCTTGGATTTCTGGTGGAGACCATTTCTTGGTCAAAAATCCGTAGGTGTTAGCCTTCGGTATTATTGAAAATGGTCGTTCATGGCTATTTTCATATAAAATGGGGGGTTGTGTGGCCATTGATCATCGACCAGAGGCTCATACACCTCACCCCACATATGTTCCTTGCCATAGATCACATTCTTGGATTTCTGGTGGAGACAATCTCTTGGTCAAAAATCCGT
The DNA here is from genome assembly GCF_902167145.1 of Zea mays. NCBI lineage: Eukaryota > Viridiplantae > Streptophyta > Magnoliopsida > Poales > Poaceae > Zea > Zea mays. Next base: position 15,226 of record NW_023366889.1, read on the forward strand.
AGGTGTTTAGCCTTCTGGTATTATTGTAAATGGTCATTCATGGCTTATTTTCGACAAAAAATTGGGGGTTGTGTGGCCATTGATCATCGACCAGAGGCTCATACACCTCACCCCACATATGTTTCCTTGCCATAGATCACATTCTTGGATTTTCTGGTGGAGACCATTTCTTGGTCAAAAATCCGTAGGTCTTAGCCTCTAATATTATTGAAAATGGTCGCTTCATGGCTATTTTCATAAAAAAAATGGGGTTGTGTGGCCATTGATCATCGACCATGACGCTCATACACCTCACCCCACATATGTTTCCTTGCCATAGATCACATTCTTGGATTTCTGGTGGAGACCATTTCTTGGTCTAAAATCCGTAGGTGTTAGCCTCTAGTATTATTGAAAATGGTCGCTCATGGCTATTTTCAAGGTCGCTCATGGCTATTTTCATAAAAAATTGGGGTTGTGTGGCCATTTATCATCGACTAGAGGCTCATAAACCTCACCCCACATATGTTTCCTTGCCATAGATTACATTCTTGGATTTCTGGTGGAAACCATTTCTTGGTTAAAAACTCGTACGTGTTAGCCTTCGGTATTATTGAAAATGGTCATTCATGGCTATTTTCGGCAAAATGGGGGTTGTGTGGCCATTGATCGTCGACCAGAGGCTCATACACCTCACCCCACATATGTTTCCTTGTCGTAGATCACATTCTTGGATTTCTGGTGGAGACCATTTCTTGGTCAAAAATCCGTAGGTGTTAGCCTTCGATATTATTGAAAATGGTCCGTTCATGGCTATTTTCGACAAAAATGGGGGTTGTGTGGCCATTGATCATCGACCAGAGGCTCATACACCTCACCCCACATATGTTTCCTTGCCATAGATCACATTCTTGGATTTCTGGTGGAGGACCATTTCTTGGGTCAAAAATCCGTAGGTCTTAGCCTCTAATATTATTGAAAATGGTCGTTCATGGCTATTTTCGACAAAAATGGGGGTTGTGTGGCCATTGATCATCGACCAGAGGCTCATACACCTCACCCCACATATGTTTCCTTGCCATAGATCACATTCTTGGATTTCTGGTGGAGACCATTTCTTGGTCAATAATCCGTAGGTGTTAGCCTTCGGTATTATTGAAAATGGTCGTTCATGCTATTTTCTACAAAAATAGGGGGGGTTGTGTGGCCATTGATCATCGACCAGACGCTCATACACCTCACCCCACATATGTTTCCTTGCCATAGATCACATTCTTGGATTCTGGTGGAGACCATTCCTTGGTCTAAATCGTAGTGTTAGCCTCTAGTATTATTGAAAATGGTCGCTCATGGCTATTTTCAAGGTCGCTCATGGCTATTTTCATAAAAAATGGGGTTGTGTGGCATTTATCATCGACTAGAGGCTCATAAACCTCACCCCACATATGTTTCCTTGTCATAGATTACATTCTTGAATTTCTGGGTGGAAACCATTTCTTGGTTAAAAACTCGTACGTGTTAGCCTTCGGTATTATTGAAAATGGTCATTCATGGCTAATTTTCGGCAAATGGGGGGTTGTGTGGCCATTGATCATCGACTAGAGGCTCGTACACCTCACCCCACATATGTTTCCTTACCATAGATCACATTCTTGGATTTCTGGTGGAGACCATTTCTTGGTCAAAAATCCGTAGGTGTTAGCCTTCGGTAATTATTGTAAATGGTCATTCATGGCTATTTTCCGGCAAAATGGACCATTTCTTGGTCAAAAATCACGTAGGTGTTAGCCTTCGGTATATTGAAAATGGTCGTTCATGGCTATTTTTGACAAAAATGGGGGTTGTGTGGCCATTGATCATCGACTAGAGGCTCATACACCTCACCCCCACATATGGTTTCCTTTCCATAGATCACATTCTTGGATTTTCTGGTGGAGACCATTTCTTGGTCAAAAATTCGTAGGTGTTAGCCTTCGGTATTATTGTAAATGGTCATTCATGGCTATTTTCGGCAAAATGGGGTTTTGTGGCCATTGATCATCGACCAGAGGCTCGTACACCTCACCCCACATATGTTTCCTTGCCATAGATCACATTCTTGGATTCTAGTGGAGACCATTTCTTTGTCAAAAAATCCGTAGGTGTTAGCCTTTGGTATTTTTGAAAATGGTCGTTCATGGCTATTTTTCGGCAAAATGGGGGTTGTGCGGCCATTGGATCGTCGACTAGAGGCTCATACACCTCACCCCACATATGTTTCCTTGCCATAGATCACATTCTTGGATTTATGGTGGAGAACCATTTCTTGGTCAAAAATTTGTAGGTGTTAGCCTTCAGTGTCATTGAAAATGGTCGTTCATGGCTATTTTCGACAAAATTAGGGTTGTGTGGCCATTGATCGTCGACCAGAGGCTCATACACCTCACCCACATATGTTTCCTTGCATAGATCACATTCTTGGATTTCTGGTGGAGACCATTTCTTGGTCAAAAATCCGTAGGTGTTAGCCTTCGGTATTATTGAAAATGGTCGGTCATGGCTATTTTCGACAAAAATGGAGGTTGTGTGGCCATTGATCATCGACCAGAGGCTCATACACCTCACCCCACATATGTTTCCTTGCCATAGATCACATTCTTGGATTTCTGGTGGAGACCATTTCTTGGTCAAAATTCGTAGGTCTTAGCCTTCGGTATTATTGAAAATGGTCATTCATGGCTATTTTCGCAAAATGGGGGTTGTGTGGCCATTGATCATCGACCATAGGCTCATACACCTCACCCCACATATGTTTCCTTGCCATAGATCACATTCTTGGATTTCTGGTGGAGACCATTTCTTGTAAAAAATCCATAGGTGTTAGCCTTCGGTATTATTGTTAAATGGTCATTCATGGCTATTTTCGACAAAAATGGGGGTTGTGTGGCCATTAATCATCGACCAGAGGCTCATAAAAAATGGGGGTTGTGTGGCCATTTATCATCGACTAGAGCTCATAAACCTCACCCCACATATGTTTCCTTGCCATAGATCACATTCTTGGATTTCTGGTGGAGACCATTTCTTGGACAAAAATCCGTAGGTCTTAGCCTCTAGTATTATTGAAAATGGTCGCTGTTAGCCTTCGGTATTATTGAAAATGGTCATTCATGGCTATTTTCGACAAAAAATGGGGGTTGTGTGGCCATTGATCATCGACTAGAGGCTCATACACCTCACTACACATATGTTTCCTTGCCATAGATCACATTCTTGGATTTCTGGTGGAGACCATTTCTTGGTCTAAAATCTGTAGGTGTTAGCCTCTAGTATTATTGAAAATGGTCGCTCATGGCTATTTCAAGGTCGCTCATGGCTATTTTCATAAAAAATGGGGGTTGTGTGGCCATTTATCATCGACTAGAGGCTCATAAACCTCACCCCACATATGTTTCCTTGCCATAGATTACATTCTTGGATTTCTGGTGGAAAACCATTTCTTGGTTAAAAACTCGTATGTGTTAGCCTTCGGTATTATTGAAAAATGGTCGTTCATGGCTATTTTCAAGGTCGCTCATGGCTATTTTCAACGTCGCTCATGGCTATTTTCATAAAAAATGGGGGTTGTGTGGCCATTGATCGTCGACCAGAGGCTCATACACCTCACCCCACATATGTTTCCTTGCCATAGATCACATTCTTGGATTTCTGGTGGAGACCATTTCTTGGTCAAAATCCGAATGTGTTAGCCTCCGGTATTTTTGAAAATGGTCATTCATGGCTATTTTCGACAAAAATGGGGGTTTGTGTGGCCATTGATCATCGACCAGAACGCTCATACACCTCACCCCACATATGTTTCCTTGCCATAGATCACATTCTTGGATTTATGGTGGAGACCATTTCTTGGTCAAAAATCCGTAGGTGTTAGCCTTCAGTGTCATTGAAAATGGTCGTTCATGGCTATTTTCGACAAAAATTAGGGTTGTGTGGCCATTGATCGTCGACCAGAGGCTCATACACCTCACCCCACATATGTTTCCTTGCCATAGATCACACCATAGATTACATTCTTGGATTTCTGGTGGAAACCATTTCATGGTTAAAAACTCGTACGTGTTAGCCTTCGGTATTATTGAAAATGGTCATTCATGGCTATTTTCGACAAAAATGGGGGTTATGTGGCCATTGATCATCGACTAGGGGCTCATACACCTCACCCCACATATCTTTCCTTGCCATAGATCACATTCTTGGATTTCTGGTGGAGACCATTTCTTGGTCAAAATCCGTAGGTGTTAGCCTTCGGTATTATTGTAAATGGTCATTCTATGGCAAGGAAACATATGTGGGGTGAGGTGTTATGAGCGTTTGGTCGATGATCAATGGCCACACAACCCCCATTTTTGCCGAAAATAGCCATGAGCGACCATTTTCAATAATACTAGAGGCTAAGACCTACGGATTTTTGACCAAGAAATGGTCTCCACCAGAAATCCAAGAATGTGATCTATGGCAAGGAAACATATGTGGGGTGTGGTGTATGAGCCTCTGGTCGATGATCAATGGCCACACAACCCCCATTTTTGTCGAAAATAGCCATGAATGACCATTTACAATAATACCGAAGGCTAACACCTACGGATTTTTGACCAAGAAATGGTCTCCACCAGAAATCCAAGAATGTGATCTATGGCAAGGTAACATATGTGGGGTGAGGTGTATGAGCGTCTGGTCGATGATCAATGGCCACACAACCCCCATTTCTTGGTTAAAAATCCGTAGGTGTTAGCCTTCGGTATTATGGAAAATGGTCGTTCATGGCTATTTCGACAAAAATGGGGGTTGTGTGGCCATTGATCATCGACCAGAGGCTCATACACCTCACCCCACATATGTTTCCTTGCCATAGATCACATTCATGGATTTCTGGTGGAGACCATTTCTTGGTCAAAAATCCGTAGGTCTTAGCCTTCGGTATTATTGAAAATGGTCATTCATGGCGATTTTCGGCAAAATGGGGGTTGTGTGGCCATTGATCATCGACCATAGGCTCATACACCTCACCCCACATATGTTTCCTTGCCATAGATCACATTCTTGGATTTCTGGAGGAGACCATTTCTTGGTCAAAGAATCCGTAGGTGTTAGCCTTCGGTATTATTGTAAATGGTCATTCATGGCTATTTTCGACAAAAATGGGGGTTGTGTGGCCATTGATCATCGACTAGAGGCTCATAAAAAATGGGGGTTGTGTGGCCATTTATCATCGACTAGAGGCTCATAAACCTCACCCCACATATGTTTCCTTGCCATAGATCACATTCTTGGATTTCTGGTGGAGACCATTTCTTGGTCAAAATCCGTAGGTCTTAGCCTCTAGTATTATTGAAAATGGTCGTTGTTAGCCTTCGGTATTATTGAAAATGGTCATTCATGGCTATTTTCGACAAAATGGGGGTTGTGTGGCCATTGATCATCGACTAGAGGCTCATACACCTCACTACACATATGTTTCCTTGCCATAGATCACATTCTTGGATTTCTGGTGGAGACCATTTTTTGGTCTAAAATCCGTAGGTGTTAGCCTCTAGTATTATTGAAAATGGTCGCTCATGGCTATTTTCAAGGTCGCTCATGGCTATTTTCAAAACAAATGGGGGTTGTGTGGCCATTTATCATCGACCAGAGGCTCATACACCTCACCCCACATATGTTTCCTTGCCATAGATCACATTCTTGGATTTCTGGTGGAGACCATTTCTTGGTCAAAAATCCGTAGGTGTTAGCCTTTGATATTATTGAAAACGGTCATTCATGGCTATTTTCGGCAAAATGGGAGTTGTGTGGCCATTGATCATCGACTAGAGGCTCATACACCTCACCCCACATATGTTTCCTTGTCGTAGATCACATTCTTGGATTTCTGGTGGAGACCATTTCTTGGTCTAAAATCCGTAGGGTGTTAGCCTCTAGTATTATTGAAAATGGTCGCTCATGGCTATTTTCGACAAAAATGGGGGTTGTGTTGCCATTGATCATCGACCAGAGGCTCGTACACTTCACCCCACATATGTTTTCTTGCCATAGATCATAATCTTGGATTTCTCGTGGAGACTATTTCTTGGTTAAAAACTCGTACGTGTTAGCCTTCGGTATTATTGTAAATGGGTCATACATGGCTATTTTCGGCAAAAGGGGGGTTGGTGGCCATTGATCATCGACCAGAGGCTCATACACCTCACCCCACATATGTTTCCTTGCCATAGATCACATTCTTGGATTTCTGGTGGAGACCATTTCTTGCTCAAAAATCCGTAGGTGTTAGCCTTCGGTATTATTGAAAATGGTCATTCATGGCTATTTCGACAAAAATGGGGGTTGTGTGGCCATTGATCATCGACCAGACGCTCATACACCTCACCCCACATATGTTTCCTTGCCATAGATCACATTCTTGGATTTCTGGTGGAGACCATTGAAAGGGAATTAGGCTTACACCTAGTTCCTATATAATTTTGGTGGTTGAATTGCCCAACACAAATCTTTGGACTAACTAGTTTGTTCTAGTGTATAAGTTATACAGGTGCAAAGGTTCACACTTAGCCAATAAAAAGACCAAGTGTTGGGTTCAACAAAAGAGCAAAGGAGCAACCGAAGGCTCCTCTGGTCTGGCGCACCGGACTGTCCGGTGCACCACCAGACAGTGTCCGGTGCACCAGAGGACTTCAACGCGAACTCGTCGCCTTCGGGAATTCTCCAGAGCCGGCGCGCTATAATTCACCGGACTGTCCGGTGTACACCGGACGGTGTCCGGTGCTCCAACGGACGCAGCTCAGGAACTCGCCAGCCTCGGGAAATCAGAGCGGCTGCTCCGCTATAATTCACCGGACATGTCCGGTGTGCACCGGACTGTCCGGTGCATCCACGGAGCAAAGGCTACTTCGGCGCCAATGGCTACCTGATGCATTTAATGCGCGCGCAGCGCGCGCAGAAGTCAGAGTCGCCCATGCCGGCGCACCGGACAGTGAACAGTCAGATCCAACGGTCAGATTCCAACGGCACTGGTGACGTGGCAGGGGCACCGGACATGTCCGGTGTGCACCGGACTGTCCGGTGCGCCATCGAACAGACAGCCTCCACCAACGGTTATTTTGGTGGTTGGGGCTATAAATACCCCAACCACCCAACCATTCATTGCATCCAAGTTTTCCACTTCCCAACTACTTACAAGAGCTCTAGCATTCAATTCTAGACACACCAAAGAGATCAAATCCTCTCCAAATTCCACACAACGCCCTAGTGACTAGAGAGAGAGATTTGCTTGTGTTCTTTCGAGCTCTTGCGCTTGGATTGCTTTCTTCTTTCTTGATTCCTTCATTGCGATCAAACTCACTTGTAATTGAGGCAAGAGACACCAAACTTGTGGTGGTCCTTGTGGGAACTTTGTGTTCCAAGTGATTGAGAAGAGAAAGCTCACTCGATCCGTGGGATCGTTTGAGAGAGGGAAGGGTTGAAAGAGACCCGACCTTTGTGGCCTCCTCAACGGGGAGTAGGTTTGAGAGTACCGAACCTCGGTAAAACAAATCCGCGTGTCACACTCTTCATTTGCTTGCGATTTGTTTTCCACCCTCTCTCGCGGACTCGGTTTCATATTTCTAACGCTAACCCGGCTTGTAGTTGTGTTTATATTTGTAAATTTCAGTTTCGCCCTATTCACCCCCCCTCTAGGCGACTATCAATTGGTATCAAAGCCAGGTTCTTCATTAGAGCCTAACCGCTCGAAGTAATGTCGGGAGATCACGCCAAGAAGGAGATGGAGACCGGCGAAAAGCCCACTACAAGCCACGGGAGCACTTCATCGGAAGAGTCCCGCACTAAGAGGAAGGAGAAGAAGAAGAGCTCCTCCAACAAAGGGAAGGAGAAGAAATCTTCTTCTCACCACAAAGAGAAGAAGGAGAAATCTTCCTCTCACAAGCCGCATCGGAGTGGGGACAAGCACAAGAGGATGAGGAAAGTCGTCTACTACGAGACCGACACTTCATCAACATCCACCTCCGGCTCCGACGCGGCGTCCGTCACTTCTAAACGCCAAGAGCGTAAGAAGTATAGTAAGATTCCCCTAAGCTACCCTCGCATTTCTAAACATACACCTTTACTTTCCGTCCCATTAGGCAAACCACCAACTTTTGATGGTGAATATTACGCTAGGTGGAGCGATTTAATGCGATTTCATCTAACCTCGCTCCACAAAAGTATATGGGATGTTGTTGAGTTTGGTGCACAGGTACCGTCCGTAGGGGATGAAGACTATGATGAGGATGAGGTGGCCCAAATCGAGCACTTCAACTCTCAAGAAACAACAATACTCCTCGCCTCTTTAAGTAGAGAGGAGTATAACAAAGTTCAAGGGTTGAAGAGCGCCAAGGAGGTTTGGGATGTGCTCAAAACCGCGCACGAGGGAGATGAGCTCACAAAGATCACCAAGCGGGAAACGATCGAGGGGGAGCTCGGTCGGTTCCGGCTTCGCAAAGGGGAAGAGCCACAACACATGTACAACCGGCTCAAGACCTTGGTGAACCAAGTGCGCAACCTCGGGAGCAAGAAGTGGGACGACCACGAAGTGGTTAAGGTTATTCTAAGATCTCTCATTTTCCTTAACCCCACTCAAGTTCAATTAATTCGTGGTAATCCTAGATATACTAAAATGACCCCAGAGGAAGTTATCGGGAATTTTGTAAGTTTTGAGTGCATGATCGAAGGCTCGAGGGAGATCAACGAGCTTGATGATCCCTCCACATCCGAAGCTCAACCCGTCGCATTCAAGGCGACAGAGGAAAAGAAGGAGGAGTCTACACCAAGTAGACAACCAATCGACGCCTCCAAGCTCGACAATGAGGAAATGGCGCTCGTCATCAAGAGCTTCCGCCAAATCCTCAAGCAAAGGAGGGGGAAAGACTACAAGTCCCGCTCCAAGAAAGTTTGCTACAAGTGTGGTAAGCCCGGTCACTTTATTGCAAAATGTCCATTATCAAGTGACAGTGACAGGGATAACGACAAGAAGGGCAAGAGGAGAGAAAAGAAGAGGTACTACAAGAAGAAGGGCGGCGATGCCCATGTTTGTCGGGAGTGGGACTCCGACGAGAGCTCAAGCGACTCCTCCGACGACGAGGACGCCGCCAACATCGCCGTCACCAAGGGACTCCTCTTCCCCAACGTCGGCCACAAGTGCCTCATGGCAAAGGACGGCAAACGGAAGAAGGTTAAATCTAACTCCTCCACTAAATATGAGTCTTCTAGTGATGATAATGCTAGTGATGAGGAGGATAACTTGCGATCTCTTTTTGCCAACCTCAACATGCAACAAAAGGAAAAACTTAATGAATTGATTAGTGCCATTCATGAAAAGGATGATCTCTTGGACACTCAAGAGGACTTCCTTATTAAAGAAAATAAGAAGCATGTTAAGGTTAAAAATGCTTATGCTCTAGAAGTAGAAAAATGTCAAAAACTATCTAGTGAGCTAAGCACTTGCCATGAGATGATTGACAACCTTAGAAATGAAAATGCTAGTTTAAATGCTAAGGTTGATTCTCATGTTTGTGATATTTCAATTCCCAATCTTAGAAACAATAATGATGATTTACTTGCTAAGATTGAAGAATTGAATGTATCTCTTGCTAGCCTTAGATTAGAAAATGAAAACTTGATTGCTAAGGCTAAAGATTTTGATGTTTGCAAAGTTACAATTTCCGATCTTAGAGATAAGAATGATATATTACGTGCTAAGATTGTTGAACTTAATTCTTGCAAACCATCTACATCTACCATTGAGCATGTCACTATTTGTACTAGATGTAGAGATATTGATGTTGATGCTATTCATGATCACATGATTTTGATTAAACAACAAATGATCATATAGCAAAAATTAGATGCTAAAATTGTCGAGCATAACTTAGAAAATGAAAAGTTTAAATTTGCTAGAAGTATGCTCTATAATGGGAGACGCCCGGGCATCAAGGATGGCATTGGCTTTCAAAGGGGAGACAATGTCAAACTTAATGCCCCTCCTAAAAGATTGTCCAACTTTGTTAAGGGCAAGGCTCCCATGCCTCAGGATAACGAGGGTTACATTTTATACCCTGCCGGTTATCCCGAGGACAAAATTAGGAGAATTCACTCTAGGAAGTCTCACTCTGGCCCTATCATGCTTTTATGTATAAGGGTGAGACATCTAGCTCTAGGCAAACCAACCCGTGCTAAGTTGCCTAAGAAGAAAACTCCTATTGCATCAAATGATCATGATATTTCTTTTAAAACTTTTGATGCATCTTATGTTTTGACTAACAAATCCGGCAAGGTAGTTGCCAAGTTTGTTGGGGGCAAACACAAGGGGTCAAAGACTTGTGATTGGATACCCAAAGTTCTTGTTTCTAATGCCAAGGACCCAAAACCGTTTGGGTACCTAAAGTCAAGAACTAAAATTGTTTGTAGGTTTATGCATCCGGGGGCTCAAGTTGGATACTCGACAGCGGTGCACAAACCATATGACAGTGGAGAAAAGGATGTTCTCCTCCTATGAGAAAAACAAAGATCCCCAACGAGCTATCACATTCGGGATGGAAATCAAGGTTTGGACAAAGGTCTTGGTAAAATTGCTATATCTCCTGACCATTCAATTTCCAATGTTTTTCTTGTAGATTCTTTAGATTACAATTTGCTTTCCGTTTCACAATTATGTCAAATGGGCTACAACTGTCTATTTACTGATTAGGTGTCACTGTCTTTAAGAAGAAGTGATGATTCAATAGCATTTAAGGGTGTGTTAGAGGGTCAGCTATACTTAGTAGATTTTGATAGAGCTGAACTCGACACATGCTTAATTGCTAAGACTAACATGGGTTGGCTCTGGCACCGCCGACTAGCCCATGTTGGGATGAAGAATCTTCATAAGCTTCTAAAGGGAGAACACATTTTAGGACTAACAAATGTTCATTTTGAGAAAGACAGGATTTGTAGTGCATGTCAGGCAGGAAAGCAAGTTGGAGCCCATCATCCACACAAGAACAATCATGACGACCGAAAGACCACTGGAGCACCTACACATGGACCTATTCGGCCCGATTGCTTACATAAGCATCGGCGGGAGTAAGTATTGTCTTGTAATAGTGGGATGATTATTCTCGCTTCACTTGGGTATTCTTTTTACAGGAAAAATCTCAAACCCAGGAGACCTTAAAGGGATTCTTGAGACTGGCTCAAAATGAGTTTGGCTTAAGGATCAAGAAAATAAGAAGCGACAACAGGACGGAGTTCAAGAACTCTCAAATCGAAGGCTTTCTTGAGGAAGAGGGCATCAAGCATGAGTTCTCTTCTCCCTACACCCCACAACAAAATGGTGTAGTGGAGAGGAAGAATCGAACTCTATTAGACATGGCAAGGACCATGCTTGATGAGTACAAGACTTCAGATCGGTTTTGGGCCCGAGGCGGTCAACACCGCTTGCTACGCCATCAACCGGTTGTATCTACACCGAATCCTCAAGAAGACATCATATGAACTCCTAACCGGTAAAAGCCCAACATTTCATATTTTAGAGTCTTTGGTAGCAAATGCTTTATTCTTATTAAAAGAGGTAGAAAATCTAAATTTGCTCCTAAGACTGTGGAAGGCTTTTTACTTGGTTATGACTCAAACACAAGGGCATATAGGGTCTTTAACAAGTCCACTGGACTAGTTGAAGTCTCATGTGACGTTGTGTTTGATGAAACTAACGGCTCTCAAGTAGAGCAAGTTGATCTTGATGAGATAGGTGATGAAGAGGCTCCGTGCATCGCGCTAAGGAACATGTCCATTGGGGATGTGTGTCCTAAGGAATCCGAAGAGCTTCCAAAGCACAAGATCAACCATCCTCCTCCACGCGAGCATCTCCACCAACTCAAAATGAGGATGAGGCTCAAGTTGATGAAGTAGAAGATCAAGCAATTGAGCCACCTCAAGATGATGGCAATGATCAAGGGGGAGATGCAAATGAGGAAGACAAGGAGGAAGAGGAACAAAGGCCGCCACACCCAAGAGTCGACCAAGCAATCCAACGAGATCACCCCGTCGCCACCATCCTCGGCGACATTCATAAGGGGGTAACTACTAGATCTCGTGTTGCACATTTTTGTGAACATTACTCGTTTGTTTCCTCTATTGAGCCACATAGGGTAGAGGAAGCACTACAAGATTCGGATTGGGTGGTGGCGATGCAAGAAGAGCTCAACAACTTCACTAGGAATGAGGTATGGCATTTAGTTCCACGTCCTAACCAAAATGTTGTAGGAACCAAATGGGTCTTCCGCAACAAGCAAGACGAGCATGGTGTGGTGATAAGGAACAAAGCTCGACTTGTGGCCAAGGGATACTCCCAAGTCGAAGGTTGGATTTCGGTGAAACCTATGCACCCGTAGCTAGGCTTGAGTCAATTCGTATATTATTAGCCTATGCTACTTACCATGGCTTAAGCTTTATCAAATGGACGTGAAAAGTGCCTTCCTCAATGGACCAATCAAGGAAGAGGTCTATGTTGAGCAACCTCCCAGCTTTGAAGACAGTGAGTATCCTAACCATGTCTATAAGCTCTCTAAGGCGCTTTACGGGCTCAAGCAAGCCCCAAGAGCATGGTATGAATGCCTTAGGGATTTCCTTATTGCTAATGGCTTCAAAGTCGGAAAAAGCCGATCCTACTCTATTCACTAAAACTCTTGACAATGATTTGTTTGTATGCCAAATTTATGTTGATGATATCATATTTGGGTCTACTAACGAATCTACTTGTGAAGAATTTAGTAGGATCATGACACAAAAGTTCGAGATGTTGATGATGGGGGAGTTGAAGTATTTTCTAGGATTCCAAGTCAAACAACTCCAAGAGGGCACCTTCATCAGCCAAACAAAGTACACTCAAGACATTCTAACCAAGTTTGGGATGAAGGATGCCAAACCCATCAAGACACCCATGGGAAACTAATGGGCATCTCGACCTCGACACGGGAGGTAAGTCCGTGGATCAAAAGGTATACCGGTCGATGATAGGTTCATTACTCTATTTATGTGCATCTCAACCGACATTATGCTTTCCCCTTTGCATGTGTGCAAGATTCCAATCCGACCCTAAGGAATCCCACCTTACGACCGTAAAACGAATCTTGAGATATTTGGCTTATACTCCTAAGTTTGGGCTTTGGTACCCTCGAGGATCCACTTTTGATTTAATTGGTTATTCGGATGCCGAATTGGGCGGGGTGTAAGATTAATAGAAAGAGCACATCAGGGACTTGCCAGTTCTTGGGAAGATCCTTGGTGTCTTGGGCCTCAAAGAAGCAAAATTCGGTCGCTCTTTCAACCGCCGAAGCCGAGTACATTGCCGCAGGTCATTGTTGCGCGCAATTGCTTTGGATGAGGCAAACCCTGCAGGACTACGGTTTACAAATTAACCAAAGTCCCTTTGCTATGTGATAATGAGTGTGCAATCAAAATGGCCGACAATCCCGTCGAGCATAGCCCGCACTAAGCACATAGCCATTCGGTATCATTTTCTTAGGGATCACCAACAAAGGGAGATATTGAGATTGCATACATTAATACTAAAGATCAATTAGCCGATATCTTTACCAAACCACTTGATGAACAAACTTTTACCAAACTTAGGCATGAGCTCAATATTCTTGATTCTAGAAATTTCTATGCTAACTTGCACACATAGCTCATGAATATACCTTTGATCATGTCTCTTTCATATGCTATGACTAATGTGTTTTCAAGTCTACTTCAAATCAAGTCATAGGTGCATTGAAAGGGCATTGGAGTCTTCGGCGAAGACAAAGGCTTCCACTCCGTCAACTCATCCTTCGCCGTCACTCCGAGCCGCTCTCTATCCTTGGGGGAGAGAGCAAAACAAAAGGACTCCTACTTTGGTATAATCTTCACTCTTTTATTTATGACCAAGGGAGGAGAAAGTTATTTGAAGGGCTCTAATGACTACCGTTTTTGGCGATTCATGCCAAAGGGGGAGGAAGTATTAGCCCCAAAGCAAAAGGACCGCACCACCACCTAATTTTAAAATGTAATTTCCAATTGTCAATTTGGTATCTTAATGTGTTCAAAAAGGGGAGAAAGTAGTATTTCAAAATTGTTTCATCAAACCCTCTTGAACACTAAGAGGAGATTTTATTTAGGGGGAGTTTTGTTTAGTCAAAGGAAAAGCATTTGGAACAGGGGGAGAAAATTTCAAATCTTGAAAATACTTTGCAAACTCTTATTCATTTACCCTTGACTATTTGCAAAAGAACTTTGAAAAGATTTAGAAAAGATTTTGCAAAAACAAAACATGTGGTGCAAGCGTGGTCCAAAATGTTAAAACATGAAGAAACAATCCATGCATATCTTGTAAGTATTTATATTGGCTCAATTCCAAGCAACCTTTGCACTTATATTATGCAAACTAGTTCAATTATGCACTTCTATATTTGCTTTGGTTGTGTTGGCATCAATCACCAAAAAGGGGGAGATTGAAAGGGAATTAGGCTTACACCTAGTTCCTATATAATTTTGGTGGTTGAATTGCCCACACAAATCTTTGGACTAACTAGTTTGTTCTAGTGTATAAGTTATACAGGTGCAAAAGGTTCACACTTAGCCAATAAAAAGACCAAGTGTTGGGTTCAACAAAAGAGCAAAGGAGCAACCGAAGGCTCCTCTGGTCTGGCGCACCGGACTGTCCGGTGCACCACTGGACAGTGTCCGGTGCACCAAAGGACTTCAACGCGAACATCGTCGCCTTCGGGAATTCTCCAGAGCCGGCGCGCTATAATTCACCGGACTGTCCGGTGCTCCAACGGGACGCGGCTCAGGAACTCGCCAGCCTCGGGAAATCAGAGCGGCTGCTCCGCTATAATTCACCGGACATGTCCGGTGTGCACCGGACTGTCCGGTGCATCCACGGAGCAACGACTACTTCGGCGCCAACGGCTACCTGCGATGCATTTAATGCGCGCGCAGCGCGCGCAGAAGTCAGAGTCGCCCATGCCGGCGCACCGGACAGTGAACAGTGCATGTCCGGTGCGCCACCGGACATCGAGGCGGGCCCAGAAATCAGAACTCCAACGGTCAGATTCCAACGGCACTGGTGACGTGGCAGGGGCACCGGACATGTCCGGTGCGCCATCGAACAGACAGCCTCCACCAACGGTTATTTTGGTGGTTGGGGCTATAAATACCCCAACCACCCAACCATTCATTGCATCCAAGTTTTCCACTTCCCAACTACTTACAAGAGCTCTAGCATTCAATTCTAGACACACCAAAGAGATCAAATCCTCTCCAAATTCCACACAACGCCCTAGTGACTAGAGAGAGAGATTTGCTTGTGTTCTTTCGAGCTCTTGCGCTTGGATTGCTTTCTTCTTTCTTGATTCCTTCATTGCGATCAAACTCACTTGTAATTGAGGCAAGAGACACCAAACTTGTGGTGGTCCTTGTGGGTACTTTGTGTTCCAAGTGATTGAGAAGAGAAAGCTCACTCGATCCGTGGGATCGTTTGAGAGAGGGAAGGGTTGAAAGAGACCCGGCCTTTGTGGCCTCCTCAACGGGGAGTAGGTTTGAGAGAACCGAAACCTCGGTAAAACAAATCCGCGTGTCACACTCTTCATTTGCTTGCGATTTGTTTTCCACCCTCTCTCGCGGACTCGGTTTCATATTTCTAACGCTAACCCGGCTTGTAGTTGTGTTTATATTTGTAAATTTCAGTTTCGCCCTATTCACCCCCCCCCCCCTCTAGGCGACTATCAACCATTTCTTGGTCTAAAATCCGTAGGTGTTAGCCTCTAGTATTATTGAAAATGGTCGCTCATGGCTATTTTCATAAAAAATGGGGGTTGTGTGGCCATTGATCATCGACCAGAGGCTCGTACACTTCACCCCACATATGTTTCCTTGCCATATATTACATTCTTGGATTTCTGGTGGAAACCATTTCTTGGTTAAAAACTCGTACGTGTTAGCCTTCGGTATTATTGAAAATGGTCATTCATGGCTATTTTCGACAAATGGGGGTTGTGTGGCCATTGATCATCGACCAGAGGCTCATACACCTCACCCCACATATGTTTCCTTGCCATAGATCACATTCTTGGATATCTGGTGGAGACCATTGATCTTCGACCAGAGGCTCATACACCTCACTACACATATGTTTCCTTGCCATAGATCACATTCTTGGATTTATGGTGGAGAACATTTGATCTATGGCAAGGAAACATATGTGGGGTGAGGTGTACGAGCCTCTGGTCGATGATCAATGGCCACACAACCCCCATTTTGCCGAAATAGCCATGAATGACCATTTCAAAAATACCGAAGGCTAACACCTACGGATTTTTGACCAAGAAATGGTCTCCACCAGAAATCCAAGAATGTGATCTATGGCAAGGAAACATATGTGGCGTGAGGTGTATGAGCCTCTGGTCGATGATCATTGGCCACACAACCCCCCATTTTTGTCGAAAATAGCCATGAACGACCATTTTCAATAATACCGAAGGCTAACACCTACGGATTTTTGACCAAGAAATGGTCTCCACCAGAAATCCAAGAATGAGATCTATGGCAAGGAAACATATGTGGGGTGAGGTGTATGAGCCTATGGTGGAAGATCAATGGCCACACAACCCCCATTTTGCCGAAAATAGCCATGAACGACCATTTTCAATAATACCGAAGGCTAACACGTACGAGTTTTTAACCAAGAAATGGTCTCCACCAGAAATCCAAGAATGTGATCTATGGCAAGGAAACATATGTGGGGTGAGGTGTATGAGCGTCTGGTCGATGATCAATGGCCACACAACCCCCATTTTTGTCGAAAATAGCCATGAATGACCATTTTCAAAAATACTAAAGGCTAACACCTACGGATTTTTGACCAAGAAATGGTCTCCACCAGAAATCCAAGAATGTGATCTATGGCAAGGAAACATATGTGGGGTGAGGTGTACGAGCCTCTGGTCGATGATCAATGGCCACACAACCCCCATTTTGCCGAAAATAGCCATGAGTGACCATTTTCAATAATACCGAAGGCTAACACGTACGAGTTTTTAACCAAGAAATGGTTTCCACCAGAAATCCAAGAATGTAATCTATGGTGTGATCTATGGCAAGGAAACATATGTGGGGTGAGGTGTATGAGCCTCTGGTCGACGATCAATGGCCACACAACCCTAATTTTTGTCGAAAATAGCCATGAACGACCATTTTCAATGACACTGAAGGCTAACACCTACGGATTTTTTACCAAGAAATGGTCTCCACCATAAATCCAAGAATGTGATCTATGGCAAGGAAACATATGTGGGGTGAGGTGTATGAGCGTCTGGTCGATGATCAATGGCCACACAACCCCCATTTTTGTCGAAAATAGCCATGAATGACCATTTTCAAAATACCAAAGGCTAACACGTACGAGTTTTTAACCAAGAAATGGTCTCCACCAGAAATCCAAGAATGTAATCTATGGCAAGGAAACATATGTGGGGTGAGGTGTATGAGCCTCTGGTCGATGATAAATGGCCACACAACCCCCATTTTGCCGAAAATAGCCATGAATGACCATTTTCAATAATACCGAAGGCTAACACCTACGAGTTTTTAACCAAGAATGGTCTCCACCAAAAATCCAAGAATGTGATCTATGGCAAGGAAACATATGTGGGGTGAGGTGTATGAGCCTCTGGTCGATGATCAATGGCCACACAACCCCCATTTTTGTCGAAAATAGCCATGAACGACCATTTTCAATAATACCGAAGGCTAACACCTACAGATTTTTGACCAAGAAATGGTCTCCACCAGAAATCCAAGAATGTGATCTATGGCAAGGAAACATATGTGGGGTGAGGTGTATGAGCCTCTGGTCGATGATCAATGGCCACACAACCCCCATTTTTGTCGAAAATAGCCATGAACGACCATTTTCAATAATACCGAAGGCTAACACCTACGGATTTTTGACCAAGAAATGGTCTCCACCAGAAATCCAAGAATGTGATCTATGTCAAGGAAACATATGTGTAGTGAGGTGTATTAGCCTCTGGTCGAATATCAATGGCCACACAACCCCCATTTTTGTCGAAAATAGCGAATGAACGACCATTTTCAATAATATCGAAGGCTAACAACTACGGATTTTTGCCCAAGAAATGGTCTCCACCAGAAATCCAAGAATGTGATCTACGAGAAGGAAACATATGTGGGGTGAGGTGTATGAGCCTCTGGTCGATGATCAATGGCCACACAACCCCCATTTTGTCGAAAATAGCCATGAACGACCATTTTCAATAATACCGAAGGCTAACACCTACGGATTTTTGACCAAGAAATGGTCTCCACCAGAAATCCAAGAATGTGATCTATGGCAAGGAAACATATGTGGGGTGAGGTGTATGAGCCTATGGTGGAAGATCAATGGCCACACAACCCCCATTTTACCGAAAATAGCCATGAACGACCATTTTCAATAATACCGAAGGCTAACACGTACGAGTTTTTTAACCAAGAAATGGTCTCCACCAGAAATCCAAGAATGTGATCTATGGCAAGGAAACATATGTGGGGTGCGGTGTATGAGCGTCTGGTCGATGATCAATGGCCACACAAACCCCCATTTTTGTCGAAATTAGCCATGAATGACCATTTTCAAAAATACCAAAGGGTAACACCTACGGATTTTTGACCAAGAAATGGACTCCACCAGAAATCCAAGAATGTGATCTATGGCAAGGAAACAATATGTGGGGTGAGGTGTACGAGCCTCTGGTCGATGATCAATGGCCACACAACCCCCCATTTTGCCGAAAATAGCCATGAATGACCATTTTCAATAATACCGAAGGCTAACACGTACGAGTTTTTAACCAAGAAATGGTTTCCACCAGAAATCCAAGAATGTAATCTATGGTGTGATCTATGGCAATGAAACATATGTGGGGTGAGGTGTATGAGCCTCTGATCGACGATCAATGGCCACACAACCCTAATTTTTGTCGAAAATAGCCATGAAAGACCATTTTCAGTGACACTGAAGGCTAACACCTATGGATTTTTGACCAAGAAATGGTCTCCACCATAAATCCAAGAATGTGATCTATGGCAAGGAACATATGTGGGGTGAGGTGTATGAGAGTCTGGTCGATGATCAATGGCCACACAACCCCCATTTTGTCGAAAATAGCCATGAATGACCATTTTCAAAAATACCAAAGGCTAACACGTACGAGTTTTTAACCAAGAAATGGTCTCCACCAGAAAATCCAAGAATGTAATCTATGGCAAGGAAACATATGTGGGGTGAGGTGTATGAGCCTCTGGTCGATGATAAATGGCCACAAAACCCCCATTTTGCCGAAAATAGCCATGAATGACCATTTTCAATAATACCGAAGGCTAACACCTATGAGTTTTTAACCAAGAAATGGTCTCCACCAGAAATCCAAGAATGTGATCTATGGCAAGGAAACATATGTGGGGTGAGGTGTATGAGCCTCTGGTCGATGATCAATGGCCACACAACCCCCATTTTTTATGAAAATAGCCATGAGCGACCTTGAAAATAGCCATGAGCGACCATTTTCAATAATACTAGAGGCTAACACGTACGGATTTTTGACCAAGAAATGGTCTCCACCAGAAATCCAAGAATGTGATCTATGGCAAGGGAAACATATGTGGGGTGAGGTGTATGAGCCTCTGGTCGATGATCAATGGCCACACAACCCCCATTTTTGTCGAAAATAGCCATGAACGACCACTTTCAATAATACCGAAGGCTAACACCTACGGATTTTTGACCAAGAAATGGTCTCCACCAGAAATCCAAGAATGTGATCTATGGCAAGGAAACATATGTGGGGTGAGGTGTATGAGCCTCTGGTCGATGATCAATTGTCACACAACCCCCATTTTTGTCGAAAATAGCCATGAACGACCATTTTCAATAATATCGAAGGCTAACACCTACGGATTTTTGACCAAGAAATGGTCTCCACCAGAAATCCAAGAATGTGATCTACGACAAGGAAACATATGTGGGGTGAGGTGTATGAGCCTCTGGTCGCGATCAATGGCCACACAACCCCCATTTTTGTCGAAAATAGCCATGAATGACCATTTTCAATAATATCGAAGGCTAACACCTACGGATTTTTGACCAAGAAATGGTCTCCACCAGAAATCCAAGAATGTGATCTATGGCAAGGAAACATATGTGGGGTGAGGTGTATGAGCCTCTGGTCGACGATCAATGGCCACACAACCCCCATTTTGCCGAAAATAGCCATGAATGACCATTTTCAATAATACCGAAGGCTAACACGTACGAGTTTTTAACCAAGAAATGGTCTCCACCAGAAATCCAAGAATGTAATCTATGACAAGGAAACATATGTGGAGTGAGGTTTATGAGCCTCTAGTCGATGATAAATGGCCACACAACCCCCATTTTTTATGAAAATAGCCATGAGCGACCTTGAAAATAGCCATGAACGACCATTTCAATAATACTAGAGGCTAACACCTACGGATTTTAGACCAAGAAATGGTCTCCACCAGAAATCCAAGAATGTGATCTATGGCAAGGAAACATATGTGGGGTGAGGTGTATGAGCCTCTAGTCGATGATCAAATGCCACACAACCCCCATTTTTGTCGAAAATAGCCATGAATGACCATTTTCAATAATACCGAAGGCTAACACCTACGGATTTTTGACCAAGAAATGGTCTCCACCAGAAATCTAAGAATGTGATCTATGGCAAGGAAACATATGTGGGGTGAGGTGTACGAGCCTCTGGTCGATGATCAATGCCACACAACCCCCATTTTTGCCGAAAATAGCCATGAATGACCATTTTCAATAATACCGAAGGCTAACACGTACGAGTTTTTAACCAAGAAATGGTTTCCACCCAGAAATCCATGAATGTAATCTATGGCAAGGAAACATATGTGGGGTGAGGTTATGAGCCTCTAGTCGATGATAAATGGCCACACAACCCCCATTTTTTATGAAAATAGCCATGAGCGACCTTGAAAATAGCCATGAGCGACCATTTTCAATAATACTAGAGGCTAACACCTACGGATTTTAGACCAAGAAATGGTCTCCACCAGAAATCCAAGATTGTGATCTATGGCAAGGAAACATATGTGGGGTGAGGTGTATGAGCATCTGGTCGATGATCAATGGCCACACAACCCCCATTTTTGTCGAAAATAGCCATGAGCGACCATTTTCAATAATACCTAAGGCTAACACCTACGGATTTTAGACCAAGAAATGGTCTCCACCAGAAATCCAAGAATGTGATCTATGGCAAGGAAACATATGTGGGGTGAGGTGTATGAGCGTCTGGTCGATGATCAATGGCCACACAACCCCCATTTTTGTCGAAAATAGCCATGAACGACCATTTTCAATAATACCGAAGGCTAACACCTACGGATTTTTGCCCAAGAAATGGTCTCCACCAGAAATCCAAGAATGTGATCTATGGCAAGGAAACATATGTGGGGTGAGGTGTATGAGCGTCTGGTCGATGATCAATGGCCACACAACCCCCATTTTTGTCGAAAATAGCCATGAACGACCATTTCAATAATACCGAAGGCTAACACCTACAGATTTTTGACCAAGAAATGGTCTCCACCAGAAATCCAAGAATGTGATCTATGACAAGGAAACATATGTGGGGTGAGGTGTATGAGCCTCTGGTCGACGATCAATGGCCACACAACCCCCATTTTGCCGAAAATAGCCATGACTGACCATTTTCAATAATACCGAAGGCTAACACGTACGAGTTTTTAACCAAGAAAAGGTTTCCACCAGAAATCCAAGAATGTAATCTATGGCAAGGAAACATATGTGGGGTGAGGTGTATGAGCCTCTAGTCGATGATAAATGGCCACACAACCCCCATTTTTGTCGAAAATAGCCATGAACGACCATTTTCAATAATACCGAAGGCTAACACCTACGGATTTTTGACCAAGAAATGGTCTCCACCAGAAATCCAAGAATGTGATCTATGGCAAGGAAACATATGTGGGGTGAGGTGTACGAGCCTTTAGTCGATGATCAATGGCCACACAACCCCCATTTTGCCGAAAATAGCCATGAGCGACCATTTTCAATAATATTAGAGGCTAACACCTACGGATTTAGACCAAGAAATGGTCTCCACCAGAAATCCAAGAATGTGATCTATGGCAAGGAAACATATGTGGGGTGAGGTGTACGAGCCTCTGGTCGATGATCAATGGCCACACAACCCCCATTTTTGTCGAAAATAGCCATGAACGACCATTTTCAATAATACCGAAGGCTAACACGTACGAGTTTTTAACCAAGAAATGGTTTCCACCAGAAATCCAAGAATGTAATCTATGGCAAGGAAACATATGTGGGGTGAGGTTTATGAGCCTCTAGTCGATGATAAATGGCCACACAACCCCCATTTTTTATGAAAATAGCCATGAGCGACCTTGAAAATAGCCATGAGCGACCATTTTCAATAATATTAGAGGCTAACACCTACGGATTTTAGACCAAGAAATGGTCTCCACCAGAAATCCAAGAATGTGATCTATGGCAAGGAAACATATGTGGGGTGAGGTGTACGAGCCTCTGGTCGATGATCAATGGCCACACAACCCCCATTTTTGTCGAAAATAGCCATGAACGATCATTTTCAATAATACCGAAGGCTAACACGTACGAGTTTTTAACCAAGAAATGGTCTCCACCAGAAATCCAAGAATGTGATCTATGGCAGGAAACATATGTGAGGTGAGGTGTATGAGCGTCTGGTCGATGATCAATGGCCACACAACCCCCATTTTGTCGAAAATAGCCATGAATGACCATTTTCAAAAATACCAAAGGCTAACACGTACGGATTTTTGACCAAGAAATGGTCTCCACCAGAAATCCAAGAATGTGATCTATGGCAAGGAAACATATGTGGGGTGACGTGTATGAGCCTCTGGTCGATGATCAATGGCCACACAACCCCCATTTTGCCGAAAATAGCATGAATGACCATTTTCGATAATACCGAAGGCTAACACGTACGAGTTTTTAACCAAGAAATGGTCTCCACCAGAAATCCAAGAATGTGATCTATGGCAAGGAAATATATGTGGGGTGAGGTTTATGAGCCTCTAGTCGATGATAAATGGCCACACAACCCCCATTTTTTATGAAAATAGCCATGAGCGACCATTTTCAATAATACTGGAGGCTAAGACCTACGGATTTTTGACCAAGAAATGGTCTCCACCAGAAATCCAAGAATGTGATCTATGGCAAGGAAACATATGTGGGGTGAGGTGTATGAGCCTCTGGTCGATGATCAATTGCCACACAACCCCCATTTTGTCGAAAATAGCCATGAACGACCATTTTCAATAATACCGAAGGCTAACACCTACGGATTTTTGACCAAGAAATGGTCTCCACCAGAAATCCAAGAATGTGATCTATGGCAAGGAAACATATGTGGGGTGAGGTGTATGAGCCTCTAGTCGATGATCAATGGCCACACAACCCCCATTTTTGTCGAAAATAGCCATGAATGACCATTTTCAATAATACCGAAGGCTAACACCTACGAGTTTTTATCCAAGAAAACGGTCTCCACCAGAAATCCAAGAATGTGATCTATGGCAAGGAAACATATGTGGGGTGAGGTGTATGAGCCTCTGGTCGATGATCAATGGCACACAACCCCCATTTTTTATGAAAATAGCCATGAGCGACCTTGAAAATAGCCATGAGCGACCATTTTCAATAATACTAGAGGCTAAGACCTGCGGATTTTTGACCAAGAAATGGTCTCCACCAGAAATCCAAGAATGTGATCTATGGCAAGGAAACTTATGTGGGGTGAGGTGTATGAGCCTCTGGTCGATGATCAATGGCCACACAACCCCCATTTTTTATGAAAATAGCCATGAACGACCATTTTCAAAAATACCAAAGGCTAACACCTACGGATTTTTGACCAAGAAATGGTCTCCACCAGAAATCCAAGAATGTGATCTATGGCAAGGAAACATATGTGGGGTGAGGTGTACGAGCCTCTGGTCGATGATCAATGGCCACAGAACCCCCATTTTGCTGAAAATAGCCATGAACGACCATTTTCAATAATACCGAAGGCTAACACGTACGAGTTTTTAACCAAGAAATGGTCTCCACCAGAAATCCAAGAATGTGATCTATGGCAAGGAAACATATGTGGGGTGAGGTGTATGAGCCTTTAGTCGATGATCAATGGCCACACGACCCCCATTTTGCCGAAAATAGCCATGAGCGACCATTTTCAATAATATTAGAGGCTAACACCTACGGATTTTAGACCAAGAAATGGTCTCCACCAGAAATCCAAGAATGTGATCTATGGCAAGGAAACATATGTGAGGTGAGGTGTATGAGCGTCTGGTCGATGATCAATGGCCACACAACCCCCATTTTTGTCGAAAATAGCCATGAATGACCATTTTCAAAAATACCAAAGGCTAACACGTACGGATTTTTGACCAAGAAATGGTCTCCACCAGAAATCCAAGAATGTGATCTATGGCAAGGAAACATATGTGGGGTGAGGTGTATGAGCCTCTGGTCGATGATCAATGGCCACACAACCCCCATTTTGCCGAAAATAGCCATGAATGACCATTTTCGATAATACCGAAGGCTAACACGTACGAGTTTTTAACCAAGAAATGGTCTCCACCAGAAATCCAAGAATGTGATCTATGGCAAGGAAATATATGTGGGGTGAGGTTTATGAGCCTCTAGTCGATGATAAATGGCCACACAACCCCCATTTTTTATGAAAATAGCCATGAGCGACCATTTTCAATAATACTGGAGGCTAAGACCTACGGATTTTTGACCAAGAAATGGTCTCCACCAGAAATCCAAGAATGTGATCTATGGCAAGGAAACATATGTGGGGTGAGGTGTATGAGCCTCTGGTCGATGATCAATTGCCACACAACCCCCATTTTGTCGAAAATAGCCATGAACGACCATTTTCAATAATACCGAAGGCTAACACCTACGGATTTTTGACCAAGAAATGGTCTCCACCAGAAATCCAAGAATGTGATCTATGGCAAGGAAACATATGTGGGGTGAGGTGTATGAGCCTCTAGTCGATGATCAATGGCCACACAACCCCCATTTTTGTCGAAAATAGCCATGAATGACCATTTTCAATAATACCGAAGGCTAACACCTACGAGTTTTTATCCAAGAAACGGTCTCCACCAGAAATCCAAGAATGTGATCTATGGCAAGGAAACATATGTGGGGTGAGGTGTATGAGCCTCTGGTCGATGATCAATGGCACACAACCCCCATTTTTTATGAAAATAGCCATGAGCGACCTTGAAAATAGCCATGAGCGACCATTTTCAATAATACTAGAGGCTAAGACCTGCGGATTTTTGACCAAGAAATGGTCTCCACCAGAAATCCAAGAATGTGATCTATGGCAAGGAAACTTATGTGGGGTGAGGTGTATGAGCCTCTAGTCGATGATCAATGGCCACACAACCCCCATTTTTTATGAAAATAGCCATGAACGACCATTTTCAAAAATACCAAAGGCTAACACCTACGGATTTTTGACCAAGAAATGGTCTCCACCAGAAATCCAAGAATGTGATCTATGGCAAGGAAACATATGTGGGGTGAGGTGTACGAGCCTCTGGTCGATGATCAATGGCCACAGAACCCCCATTTTGCTGAAAATAGCCATGAACGACCATTTTCAATAATACCGAAGGCTAACACGTACGAGTTTTTAACCAAGAAATGGTCTCCACCAGAAATCCAAGAATGTGATCTATGGCAAGGAAACATATGTGGGGTGAGGTGTATGAGCCTTTAGTCGATGATCAATGGCCACACAACCCCCATTTTGCCGAAAATAGCCATGAGCGACCATTTTCAATAATATTAGAGGCTAACACCTACGGATTTTAGACCAAGAAATGGTCTCCACCAGAAATCCAAGAATGTGATCTATGGCAAGGAAACATATGTGGGGTGAGGTGTACGAGCCTCTGGTCGATGATCAATGGCCACACAACCCCCATTTTTGTCGAAAATAGCCATGAACGACCATTTTCAATAATACCGAAGGCTAACACGTACGAGTTTTTAACCAAGAAATGGTCTCCACCAGAAATCCAAGAATGTGATCTATGGCAAGGAAACATATGTGGGGTGAGGTGTATGAGTGTCTGGTCGATGATCAATGGCCACACAACCCCCATTTTTGTCGAAAATAGCCATGAACGACCTTGAAAATAGCCATGAGCGACCATTTTCAATAATACTAGAGGCTAACACCTACGGATTTTAGACCAAGAAATGGTCTCCACCAGAAATCCAAGAATGTGATCTATGACAAGGAAACATATGTGGGGTGAGGTGTATGAGCGTCTGGTCGATGATCAATGGCCACACAACCCCCATTTTTGTCAAAAATAGCCATGAACGACCATTTTCAATAATACCGAAGGCTAACACCTACGGATTTTTGCCCAAGAAATGGTCTCCACCAGAAATCCAAGAATGTGATCTATGGCAAGGAAACATATGTGGGGTGAGGTGTATGAGCCTCTGGTCGACGATCAATGGCCACACAACCCCCATTTTGCCGAAAATAGCCATGAACGACCATTTTCAATAATACCGAAGGCTAACACGTACGAGTTTTTGACCAAGAAATGGTCTCCACCAAAAATCCAAGAATGTGATCTATGGCAAGGAAACATATGTGGGGTGAGGTGTATGAGCCTCTGGTCGACGATCAATGGCCACACAACCCCCATTTTGCCGAAAATAGCCATGAATGACCATTTTCAATAATACTAGAGGCTAAGACCTACGGATTTTAGACCAAGAAATGGTCTCCACCAGAAATCCAAGAATGTGATCTATGGCAAGGAAACATATGTGGGGTGAGGTGTATGAGCGTCTGGTCGATGATCAATGGCCACACAACCCCCATTTTTGTCGAAAATAGCCATGAACGACCATTTTCAAAAATACCGAAGGCTAACACCTACGGATTTTTGACCAAGAAATTGTTTCCACCAGAAATCCAAGAATGTGATCTATGGCAAGGAAACATATGTGGGGTGAGGTTTATGAGCCTCTGGTCGATGATCAATGGCCACACAACCCCCATTTTTGTCGAAAATAGCCATGAATGACCATTTTCAATAATACCGAAGGCTAACACGTACGAGTTTTTAACCAAGAAATGGTTTCCACCAGAAATCCAAGAATGTAATCTATGGCAAGGAAACATATGTGGGGTGAGGTTTATGAGCCTCTAGTCGATGATAAATGGCCACACAACCCCCATTTTTTTATGAAAATAGCCACGAGCGACCTTGAAAATAGCCATGAGCGACCATTTCTTGGTCTAAAATCCGTAGGTGTTAGCCTCTAATATTTTTGAAAATGGTCGCTCATGGCTATTTTCGGCAAGGAAACATATGTGGGGTGAGGTGTACGAGCCTCTGGTCGATGATCAATGGCCACACAACCCCCATTTTTGTCGAAAATAGCCATGAACGACCATTTTCAATAATACCGAAGGCTAACACGTACGAGTTTTTAACCAAGAAATGGTCTCCACCAGAAATCCAAGAATGTGATCTATGGCAAGGAAACATATGTGGGGTGAGGTGTATGAGCGTCTGGTCGATGATCAATGGCCACACAACCCCCATTTTTGTCGAAAATAGCCATGAATGACAATTTTCAAAAATACAAAAGGCTAACACGTACCGATTTTTGACCAAGAAATGGTCTCCATCAGAAATCCAAGAATGTGATCTATGGCAAGGAAACATATGTGGGGTGAGGTGTATGAGCCTCTGGTCGATGATCAATGGCCACACAACCCCCATTTTGCCGAAAATAGCCATGAATGACCATTTTCAATAATACCGAAGGCTAACACGTACGAGTTTTTAACCAAGAAATGGTCTCCACCAGAAATCCAAGAATGTGATCTATGGCAAGGAAACATATGTGGGGTGAGGTTTATGAGCCTCTAGTCGATGATAAATGGCCACACAACCCCCATTTTTTATGAAAATAGCCATGAGCGACCATTTTCAATAATACTGGAGGCTAAGACCTACGGATTTTTGACCAAGAAATGGTCTCCACCAGAAATCCAAGAATGTGATCTATGGCAAGGAAACATATGTGGGGTGAGGTGTATGAGCCTCTGGTCGATGATCAATTGCCACACAACCCCCATTTTGTCGAAAATAGCCATGAACGACCATTTTCAAAAATACCGAAGGCTAACACCTACGGATTTTTGACCAAGAAATGGTCTCCACCAGAAATCCAAGAATGTGATCTATGGCAAGGAAACATATGTGGGGTGAGGTGTATGAGCCTCTAGTCGATGATCAATGGCCACACAACCCCCATTTTTGTCGAAAATAGCCATGAATGACCATTTTCAATAATACCGAAGGCTAACACCTACGAGTTTTTATCCAAGAAACGGTCTCCACCAGAAATCCAAGAATGTGATCTATGGCAAGGAAACATATGTGGGGTGAGGTGTATGAGCCTATGGTCGATGATCAATGGCCACACAACCCCCATTTTTTATGAAAATAGCCATGAGCGACCTTGAAAATAGCCATGAGCGACCATTTTCAATAATACTAGAGGCTAAGACCTGCGGATTTTTGACCAAGAAATGGTCTCCACCAGAAATCCAAGAATGTGATCTATGGCAAGGAAACATATGTGGGGTGAGGTGTATGAGGCTCTGGTCGATGATCAATGGCCACACAACCCCCATTTTTTTATGAAAATAGCCATGAACGACCATTTTCAAAAATACCAAAGGCTAACACCTACGGATTTTTGACCAAGAAATGGTATCCACCAGAAATCCAAGAATGTGATCTATGGCAAGGAAACATATGTGGGGTGAGGTGTACGAGCCTCTAGTCGATGATCAATGGCCACAGAACCCCCATTTTGCCGAAAATAGCCATGAACGACCATTTTCAATAATACCGAAGGCTAACACGTACGAGTTTTTAACCAAGAAATGGTCTCCACCAGAAATCCAAGAATGTGATCTATGGCAAGGAAACATATGTGGGGTGAGGTGTACGAGCCTTTAGTCGATGATCAATGGCCACACAACCCCCATTTTGCCGAAAATAGCCATGAGCGACCATTTTCAATAATATTAGAGGCTAACACCTACGGATTTTAGACCAAGAAATGGTCTCCACCAGAAATCCAAGAATGTGATCTATGGCAAGGAAACATATGTGGGGTGAGGTGTACGAGCCTCTGGTCGATGATCAATGGCCACACAACCCCCATTTTGTCGAAAATAGCCATGAACGACCATTTTCAATAATACCGAAGGCTAACACGTACGAGTTTTTAACCAAGAAATGGTCTCCACCAGAAATCCAAGAATGTGATCTATGGCAAGGAAACATATGTGGGGTGAGGTGTATGAGCGTCTGGTCGATGATCAATGGCCACACAACCCCCATTTTTGTCGAAAATAGCCATGAACGACCTTGAAAATAGCCATGAGCGACCATTTTCAATAATACTAGAGGCTAACACGTATGGATTTTAGACCAAGAAATGGTCTCCACCAGAAATCCAAGAATGTGATCTATGACAAGGAAACATATGTGGGGTTAGGTGTATGTGCGTCTGGTCGATGATCAATGGCCACACAACCCCCATTTTTGTCAAAAATAGCCATGAACGACCATTTTCAATAATACCGAAGGCTAACACCTACGGATTTTTGCCCAAGAAATGGTCTCCACCAGAAATCCAAGAATGTGATCTATGGCAAGGAAACATATGTGGGGTGAGGTGTATGAGCCTCTGGTCGACGATCAATGGCCACACAACCCCCATTTTGCCGAAAATAGCCATGAACGACCATTTTCAATAATACCGAAGGCTAACACGTACGAGTTTTTGACCAAGAAATGGTCTCCACCAAAAATCCAAGAATGTGATCTATGGCAAGGAAACATATGTGGGGTGAGGTGTATGAGCCTCTGGTCGACGATCAATGGCCACACAACCCCCATTTTGCCGAAAATAGCCATGAATGACCATTTTCAATAATACTAGAGGCTAAGACCTACGGATTTTAGACCAAGAAATGGTCTCCACCAGAAATCCAAGAATGTGATCTATGGCAAGGAAACATATGTGGGGTGAGGTGTATGAGCGTCTAGTCGATGATCAATGGCCACATAACCCCCATTTTTGTCGAAAATAGCCATGAACGACCATTTTCAAAAATACCGAAGGCTAACACCTACGGATTTTTTACCAAGAAATGGTTTCCACCAGAAATCCAAGAATGTGATCTATTGCAAGGAAACATATGTGGGGTGAGGTTTATGAGCCTCTGGTCGATGATCAATGGCCACACAACCCCCATTTTTGTCGAAAATAGCCATGAATGACCATTTTCAATAATACCAAAGGCTAACACGTACGAGTTTTTAACCAAGAAATGGTTTCCACCAGAAATCCAAGAATGTAATCTATGGCAAGGAAACATATGTGGGGTGAGGTTTATGAGCCTCTAGTCGATGATAAATGGCCACACAACCCCCATTTTTTATGAAAATAGCCACGAGCGACCTTGAAAATAGCCATGAGCGACCATTTTCAATAATACTAGAGGCTTACACCTACGGATTTTAGACCAAGAAATGGTCTCCACCAGAAATCCAAGAATGTGATCTATGGCAAGGAAACATATGTGGGGTGAGGTGTATGAGCGTCTGGTCGATGATCAATGGCCACACAACCCCCATTTTTGTCGAAAATAGCCATGAACGACCATTTTGAATAATACCGAAGGCTAACACCTACGGATTTTTGACCAAGAAATGGTCTCCACCAGAAATCCAAGAATGTGATCTATGGCAAGGAAACATATGTGGGGTGAGGTGTATGAGCCTCTAGTCGATGATCAATGGCCACACAACCCCCATTTTTGTCGAAAATAGCCATGAATGACCATTTTCAAAAATACCAAAGGCTAACACGTACGGATTTTTGACCAAGAAATGGTGTCCACCAGAAATCCAAGAATGTGATCTATGGCAAGGAAACATATGTGGGGTGAGGTGTACGAGCCTCTGGTCGATGATCAATGGCCACACAACCCCCATTTTGCCGAAAATAGCCATGAACGACCATTTTCAATAATACCGAAGGCTAACACCTACGGATTTTTGACCAAGAAATGGTCTCCACCAGAAATCCAAGATTGTGATCTATGGCAAGGAAACATATGTGGGGTGAGGTGTATGAGCCTATGGTCAATGATCAATGGCCACACAACCCCCATTTTTGTCGAAAATAGCCATGAACGACCATTTTCAATAATATCGAAGGCTAACACGTACGAGTTTTTGACCAAGAAATGGTCTCCACCAGAAATCCAAGAATGTGATCTACGACAAGGAAACATATGTGGGGTGAGGTGTATGAGCCTCTGGTCTACGATCAATGGCCACACAACCCCCATTTTGCCGAAAATAGCCATGAATGACCATTTTCAATAATACCGAAGGCTAACACGTACGAGTTTTTAACCAAGAAATGGTTTCCACCAGAAATCCAAGAATGTAATCTATGGCAAGGAAACATATGTGGGGTGAGGTTTATGAGCCTCTAGTCGATGATAAATGGCCACACAACCCCCATTTTTTATGAAAATAGCCATGAGCGACCTTGAAAATAGCCATGAGCGACCATTTTCAATAATACTAGAGGCTAACACCTACGGATTTTAGACCAAGAAATGGTCTCCACCAGAAATCCAAGAATGTGATCTATGGCAAGGAAACATATGTGTAGTGAGGTGTATGAGCCTCTAGTCGATGATCAATGGCCACACAACCCCCATTTTTGTCGAAAATAGCCATGAATGACCATTTTCAATAATACCGAAGGCTAACAGCGACCATTTTCAATAATACTAGAGGCTAAGACCTACGGATTTTTGACCAAGAAATGGTCTCCACCAGAAATCCAAGAATGTGATCTATGGCAAGGAAACATATGTGGGGTGAGGTGTACGAGCCTCTGGTCGATGATCAATGGCCACACAACCCCCATTTTGCCGAAAATAGCCATGAGCGACGATTTTCAATAATATTGGAGGCTAAGACCTACGGATTTTTGACCAAGAAATGGTCTCCACCAGAAATCCAAGAATGTGATCTATGGCAAGGAAACATATGTGGGGTGAGGTGTATGAGCCTCTGGTCGACGATCAATGGCCACACAACCCCCATTTTTGCTGAAAATAGCCATGAGCGACCATTTTCAATAATACTAGAGGCTAAGACCTACGGATTTTTGACCAAGAAATGGTCTCCACCAGAAATCCAAGAATGTGATCTACGACAAGGAAACATATGTGGGGTGAGGTGTATGAGCCTCTGGTCGACGATCAATGGACACACAACCCCCATTTTGCCAAAAATAGCCATGAATGACCATTTTCAATAATACCGAAGGCTAACACGTACGAGTTTTTAACCAAGAAATGGTCTTCACCAGAAATCCAAGAATGTGATCTACGACAAGGAAACATATGTGGGGTGAGGTGTATGAGCCTCTGGTCGACGATCAATGGCCACACAACCCCCATTTTGCCGAAAATAGCCATGAACGACCATTTTCAATAATACTAGAGGCTAACACCTACGGATTTTAGACCAAGAAATGGTCTCCACCAGAAATCCAAGAATGTGATCTATGGCAAGGAAACATATGTGGGGTGAGGTGTATGAGCCTCTGGTCGATGATAAATGGCCACACAACCCCCATTTTGCCGAAAATAGCCATGAACGACCATTTTCAATAATACCGAAGGCTAACACCTACGGATTTTTGACCAAGAAATGGTCTCCACCAGAAATCCAAGAATGTGATCTATGGCAAGGAAACATATGTGGGGTGAGGTGTATGAGCCTCTGGTCGATGATCAATGGCCACACAACCCCCATTTTTGTCGAAAATAGCCATGAACGACCATTTTCAATAATATCGAAGGCTAACACCTACGGATTTTTGACCAAGAAATGGTCTCCACCAGAAATCCAAGAATGTGATCTACGACAAGGAAACATATGTGGGGTGAGGTGTATGAGCCTCTGGTCGACGATCAATGGCCACACAACCCCCATTTTGCCGAAAATAGCCATGAATGACCATTTTCAATAATACCGAAGGCTAACACGTACGAGTTTTTAACCAAGAAATGGTTTCCACCAGAAATCCAAGAATGTAATCTATGGCAAGGAAACATATGTGGGGTGAGGTTTATGAGCCTCTAGTCGATGATAAATGGCCACACAACAACCATTTTTTATGAAAATAGACATGAGCGACCTTGAAAATAGCATGAGCGACCATTTTCAATAATACTAGAGGCTAACACCTACGGATTTTAGACCAAGAAATGGTCTCCACCAGAAATCCAAGAATGTGATCTATGGCAAGGAAACATATGTGGGGTGAGGTGTATGAGCGTCTGGTCGATGATCAATGGCCACACAACCCCCATTTTTGTCGAAAATAGCCATGAACGACCATTTTCAATAATACCGAAGGCTAACACCTACGGATTTTTGACCAAGAAATGGTCTCCACCAGAAATCCAAGAATGTGATCTATGGCAAGGAAACATATGTGGGGTGAGGTGTATGAGCCTCTAGTCGATGATCAATGGCCACACAACCCCCATTTTTGTCGAAAATAGCCATGAATGACCATTTTCAAAAATACCAAAGGCTAACACGTACGGATTTTTAACCAAGAAATGGTCTCCACCAGAAATCCAAGAATGTGATCTATGGCAAGGAAACATATGTGGGGTGAGGTGTACGAGCCTCTGGTCGATGATCAATGGCCACACAACCCCCATTTTGCCGAAAATAGCCATGAGCGACCATTTTCAATAATATTAGAGGCTAAGACCTACGGATTTTTGACCAAGAAATGGTCGCCACCAGAAATCCAAGAATGTGATCTATGGCAAGGAAACATATGTGGGGTGAGGTGTATGAGCCTCTAGTCGATGATCAATGGCCACACAACCCCCATTTTTGTCGAAAATAGCCATGAACGACCATTTTCAATGACACTGAAGGCTAACACCTACGGATTTTTGACCAAGAAATGGTCTCCACCATAAATCCAAGAATGTGATCTATGGCAAGGAAACATATGTGGGGTGAGGTGTATGAGCCTCTGGTCGATGATCAATGGCCACACAACCCCCATTTTTGTCGAAAATAGCCATGAACGACCATTTTCAATAATATCGAAGGCTAACACCTACGGATTTTTGACCAAGAAATGGTCTCCACCAGAAATCCAAGAATGTGATCTACGACAAGGAAACATATGTGGGGTGAGGTGTATGAGCCTCTGGTCGACGATCAATGGCCACACAACCCCCATTTTGCCGAAAATAGCCATGAATGACCATTTTCAATAATACCGAAGGCTAACACGTACGAGTTTTTAACCAAGAAATGGTTTCCACCAGAAATCCAAGAATGTAATCTATGGCAAGGAAACATATGTGGGGTGAGGTTTATGAGCCTCTAGTCGATGATAAATGGCCACACAACAACCATTTTTTATGAAAATAGACATGAGCGACCTTGAAAATAGCCATGAGCGACCATTTTCAATAATACTAGAGGCTAACACCTACGGATTTTAGACCAAGAAATGGTCTCCACCAGAAATCCAAGAATGTGATCTATGGCAAGGAAACATATGTGGGGTGAGGTGTATGAGCGTCTGGTCGATGATCAATGGCCACACAACCCCCATTTTTGTCGAAAATAGCCATGAACGACCATTTTCAATAATACCGAAGGCTAACACCTACGGATTTTTGACCAAGAAATGGTCTCCACCAGAAATCCAAGAATGTGATCTATGGCAAGGAAACATATGTGGGGTGAGGTGTATGAGCCTCTAGTCGATGATCAATGGCCACACAACCCCCATTTTTGTCGAAAATAGCCATGAATGACCATTTTCAAAAATACCAAAGGCTAACACGTACGGATTTTTAACCAAGAAATGGTCTCCACTAGAAATCCAAGAATGTGATCTATGGCAAGGAAACATATGTGGGGTGAGGTGTACGAGCCTCTGGTCGATGATCAATGGCCACACAACCCCCATTTTGCCGAAAATAGCCATGAGCGACCATTTTCAATAATATTAGAGGCTAAGACCTACGGATTTTTGACCAAGAAATGGTCGCCACCAGAAATCCAAGAATGTGATCTATGGCAAGGAAACATATGTGGGGTGAGGTGTATGAGCCTCTGGTCGATGATCAATGGCCACACAACCCCCATTTTTGTCGAAAATAGCCATGAACGACCATTTTCAATGACACTGAAGGCTAACACCTACGGATTTTTGACCAAGAAATGGTCTCCACCATAAATCCAAGAATGTGATCTATGGCAAGGAAACATATGTGTAGTGAGGTGTATGAGCCTCTGGTCGAAGATCAATGGCCAGACAACCCCCATTTTTGTCGAAAATAGCCATGAATGACCATTTTCAAAAATACCAAAGGCTAACACATTCGGATTTTTGCCCAAGAAATGGTCTCCACCAGAAATCCAAGAATGTGATCTATGGCAAGGAAACATATGTGGGGTGAGGTGTATGAGCCTCTGGTCGATGATCAATGGCCACACAACCCCCATTTTTGTCGAAAATAGCCATGAACGACCATTTTCAATAATACCGAAGGCTAACACCTACGGATTTTTGACCAAGAAATGGTCTCCACCAGAAATCCAAGAATGTGATCTATGGCAAGGAAACATATGTGGGGTGAGGTGTATGAGCCTCTAGTCGATGATCAATGGCCACACAACCCCCATTTTTGTCGAAAATAGCCATGAATGACCATTTTCAAAAATACCAAAGGCTAACACGTACGGAATTTTAACCAAGAAATGGTCTCCACAAGAAATCCAAGAATGTGATCTATGGCAAGGAAACATATGTGGGGTGAGGTGTATGAGCGTCTGGTCGATGATCAATGGCCACACAACCCCCATTTTTGTCGAAAATAGCCATGAACGACCATTTTCAATAATACCGAAGGCTAACACCTACGGATTTTTGACCAAGAAATGGTCTCCACCAGAGATCCAAGAATGTGATCTATGGCAAGGAAACATATGTGGGGTGAGGTGTATGAGCCTCTAGTCGATGATCAATGGCCACACAACCCCCATTTTTGTCGAAAATAGCCATGAATGACCATTTTCAAAAATACCAAAGGCTAACACGTACGGATTTTTAACCAAGAAATGGTCTCCACCAGAAATCCAAGAATGTGATCTATGGCAAGGAAACATATGTGGGGTGAGGTGTACGAGCCTCTGGTCGATGATCAATGGCCACACAACCCCCATTTTGCCGAAAATAGCCATGAGCGACCATATTCAATAATATTAGAGGCTAAGACCTACGGATTTTTGACCAAGAAATGGTCTCCACCAAAAATCTAAGAATGTGATCTATGGCAAGGAAACATATGTGGGGTGAGGTGTATGAGCCTCTGGTCGATGATCAATGGCCACACAACCCCCATTTTTGTCGAAAATAGCCATGAACGACCATTTTCAATGACACTGAAGGCTAACACCTACGGATTTTTGACCAAGAAATGGTCTCCACCATAAATCCAAGAATGTGATCTATGGCAAGGAAACATATGTGTAGTGAGGTGTATGAGCCTCTGGTCGAAGATCAATGGCCAGACAACCCCCATTTTTGTCGAAAATAGCCATGAATGACCATTTTCAAAAATACCAAAGGCTAACACATTCGGATTTTTGCCCAAGAAATGGTCTCCACCAGAAATCCAAGAATGTGATCTATGGCAAGGAAACATATGTGGGGTGAGGTGTATGAGCCTCTGGTCGACGATCAATGGCCACACAACCCCCATTTTTGTCGAAAATAGCCATGAACGACCATTTTCAATAATACCGAAGGCTAACACCTACGGATTTTTGACCAAGAAATGGTCTCCACCAGAAATCCAAGAATGTGATCTATGGCAAGGAAACATATGTGGGGTGAGGTGTATGAGCCTCTAGTCGATGATCAATGGCCACACAACCCCCATTTTTGTCGAAAATAGCCATGAATGACCATTTTCAAAAATACCAAAGGCTAACACGTACGGAATTTTAACCAAGAAATGGTCTCCACCAGAAATCCAAGAATGTGATCTATGGCAAGGAAACATATGTGGGGTGAGGTGTACGAGCCTCTGGTCGATGATCAATGGCCACACAACCCCCATTTTGCCGAAAATAGCCATGAATGACCATTTTCAATAATACCGAAGGCTAACACCTACGAGTTTTTAACCAAGAAATGGTTTCCACCAGAAATCCAAGAATGTAATCTATGGTGTGATCTATGGCAAGGAAACATATGTGGGGTGAGGTGTATGAGCCTCTGGTCGACGATCAATGGCCACACAACCCTAATTTTTGTCGAAAATAGCCATGAACGACCATTTTCAATAATACCGAAGGCTAACACGTATGGATTTTCGACCAAGAAATGGTCTCCACCAGAAATCCGATAATGTGATCTATGGCAAGGAAATATATGTGAGGTGAGGTGTACGAGCCTCTGGTCGATGATCAATGGCCACACAACCCCCATTTTTGTCAAAAATAGCCATGAACGACCATTTTCAATAATACCGAAGGCTAACACCTACGGATTTTTGACCAAGAAATGGTCTGCACCATAAATCCAAGAATGTGATCTATGGCAAGTAAACATATGTGCAGTGAGGTGTATGAGCCTCTGGTCGAATATCAATGGCCACACAACCCCCATTTTTGTCGAAAATAGCAATGAACGACCATTTTCAATAGTACCGAAGGCTAACACATTCCGATTTTTGACCAAGAAATGGTCTCCACCAGAAATCAAAGAATGTGATCTATGGCAAGAAAACATATGTGGGGTGAGGTTTACGAGCCTCTGGTCGATGATCAATGGCCACACAACCCCCATTTTTGTCGAAAATATCCATGAATGACCATTTTCAATAATACCGAAGGCTAACACCTACGGATTTTTGACCAAGAAATGGTCTCCACCAGAAATCCAAGAATGTGATATATGGCAAGGAAACATATGTGGGGTGAGGTGTACGAGCCTCTGGTCGATGATCAATGGCCACACAACCCCCATTTTGCCGAAAATAGCCATGAACGACCATTTTCAATAATACCGAAGGCTAACACGTACGAGTTTTTAACCAAGAAATGGTCTCCACCAGAAATCCAAGAATGTGATCTATGGCAAGGAAACAGTGATCTATGGCAAGGAAACATATGTGGGGTGAGGTGTATGAGCGTCTGGTCGATAATCAATGGCCACACAAACCCCATTTTTGTCGAAAATAGCCATGAATGACCATTTTCAATAATACCGAAGGCTAACACCTACGGATTTTTGACCAAGAAATGGTCTCCACCAGAAATCCAAGAATGTGATCTATGGCAAGGTAACATATGTGGGGTGAGGTGTACGAGCCTCTGGTCGATGATCAATGGCCACACAACCCCCATTTTGCCGAAAATAGCCATGAACGACCATTTTCAATAATACCGAAGGCTAACACCTACTAATTTTTGACCAAGAAATGGTCTCCACCATAAATCCAAGAATGTGATCTATGGCAAGGAAACATATGTGTAGTGAGGTGTATGAGCCTCTGGTCGAAGATCAATGGTCTCCACCAGAAATCCAAGAATGTGATCTATGGCAAGGAAACATATGTGGGGTGAGGTGTACGAGCCTCTGGTCGATGATCAATGGCCACACAACCCCCATTTTTTATGAAAATAGCCATGAGCGACCATTTTCAATAATACTAGAGGCTAACTCCTACGGATTTTAGACCAAGAAATGGTCTCCACCAGAAATCCAAGAATGTGATCTATGGCAAGGAAACATATGTGGGGTGAGGTTTATGAGCCTCTAGTCGATGATAAATGGCCACACAACCCCCATTTTTTATGAAAATAGCCATGAGCGACCTTGAAAATAGCCCTGAGCGACCATTTTCAATAATACTAGAGGCTAACACCTACGGATTTTAGACCAAGAAATGGTCTCCACTAGAAATCCAAGAATGTGATCTATGGCTAGGAAACATATGTGGGGTGAGGTGTACGAGCCTCTGGTCGATGATCAATGGCCACACAACACCCATTTTGCCGAAAATAGCCATGAACGACCATTTTCAATAATACGAAAGGCTAACACGTACGAGTTTTTAACCAAGAAATGGTTTCCACCAGAAATCCAAGAATGTGATCTATGGCAAGGAAACATATGTGGTGAGGTGTATGAGCCTCTAGTCGATGATCAATGGCCACACAACCCCCATTTTTGTCGAAAATAGCCATGAATTACCATTTTCAAAAATACCGAAGGCTAACACATTCGGATTTTTGCCCAAGAAATGGTCTCCACCAGAAATCCAAGAATGTGATCTATGGCAAGGAAACATATGTGTAGTGAGGTGTATGAGCCTCTGGTCGAAGATCAATGGTCTCCACCAGAAATCCAAGAATGTGATCTATGGCAAGGAAACATATGTGGGGTGAGGTGTATGAGCCTCTGGTCGATGATCAATGGCCACACAACCCCCATTTTGCCGAAAATAGCCATGAATGACCATTTTCAATAATACCGAAGGCTAACACGTACGAGTTTTTAACCAAGAAATGGTTTCCACCAGAAATCCAAGAATGTAATCTATGGCAAGGAAACATATGTGGGGTGAGGTGTACGAGCCTCTGGTCGATGATAAATGGCCACACAACCCCCATTTTTGATGAAAATAGCCATGAACGACCATTTTCAATAATATCGAAAGCTAACACCTACGGATTTTTGACCAACAAATGGTCTCCACCAGAAATCCAAGAATGTGATCTATGGCAAGGAAACATATGTGGGGTGAGGTGTATGAGCCTCTGGTCGACGATCAATGGCCACACAACCCTATTTTTTGTCGAAAATAGCCATGAACGACCATTTTCAATGACACTGAAGGCTAACACCTACGGATTTTTGACCAAGAAATGGTCTCCACCAGAAATCCAAGAATGTGATCTATGGCAAGGAAACATATGTGGGGTGAG
The DNA here is from genome assembly GCF_902167145.1 of Zea mays. Lineage (NCBI taxonomy): Eukaryota > Viridiplantae > Streptophyta > Magnoliopsida > Poales > Poaceae > Zea > Zea mays. The sequence continues at coordinate 55,609 of NW_023366889.1, forward strand.
GTGTATGAGCCTCTGGTCGATGATCAATGGCCACACAACCCCCATTTTGCCGAAAATAGCCATGAATGACCATTTTCAATAATACCGAAGGCTAACACGTACGAGTTTTTAACCAAGAAATGGTTTCCACCAGAAATCCAAGAATGTAATCTATGGCAAGGAAACATATGTGGGGTGAGGTGTACGAGCCTCTGGTCGATGATAAATGGCCACACAACCCCCATTTTTGATGAAAATAGCCATGAGCGACCATTTTCAATAATACTAGAGGCTAACACCTACAGATTTTAGACCAAGAAATGGTCTCCACCAGAAATCCAAGAATGTGATCTATGGCAAGGAAACATATGTGGGGTGAGGTTTATGAGCCTCTAGTCGATGATAAATGGCCACACAACCCCCATTTTTTATGAAAATAGCCATGAGCGACCTTGAAAATAGCCATGAGCGACCATTTTCAATAATACTAGAGGCTACACCTACGGATTTTAGACCAAGAAATGGTCTCCACCAGAAATCCAAGAATGTGATCTATGGCTAGGAAACATATGTGGGGTGAGGTGTACGAGCCTCTGGTCGATGATCAATGGCCACACAACCCCCATTTTGCCGAAAATAGCCATGAACGACCATTTTCAATAATACCGAAGGCTAACACGTACGAGTTTTTAACCAAGAAATGGTTTCCACCAGAAATCCAAGAATGTGATCTATGGCAAGGAAACATATGTGGTGAGGTGTATGAGCCTCTAGTCGATGATCAATGGCCACACAACCCCCATTTTTGTCGAAACTAGCCATGAATGACCATTTTCAAAAATACCGAAGGCTAACACATTCGGATTTTTGCCCAAGAAATGGTCTCCATCAGAAATCCAAGAATGTGATCTATGGCAAGGAAACATATGTGTAGTGAGGTGTATGAGCCTCTGGTCGAAGATCAATGGTCTCCACCAGAAATCCAAGAATGTGATCTATGGCAAGGAAACATATGTGGGGTGAGGTGTATGAGCCTCTGGTCGATGATCAATGGCCACACAACCCCCATTTTGCCGAAAATAGCCATGAACGACCATTTTCAATAATACCGAAGGCTAACTCTTACGAGTTTTTAACTAAGAAATGGTTTCCACCAGAAATCCAAGAATGTAATCTATGGCAAGGAAACATATGTGGGGTGAGGTGTACGAGCCTCTGGTCGATGATAAATGGCCACACAACCCCCATTTTTGATGAAAATAGCCATGAACGACCATTTTCAATAATATCGAAAGCTAACACCTATGGATTTTTGACCAACAAATGGTCTCCACCAGAAATCCAAGAATGTGATCTATGGCAAGGAAACATATGTGGGGTGAGGTGTATGAGCCTCTGGTCGACGATCAATGGCCACACAACCCTAATTTTTGTCGAAAATAGCCATGAACGACCATTTTCAATGACACTGAAGGCTAACACCTACGGATTTTTGACCAAGAAATGGTCTCCACCATAAATCCAAGAATGTGATCTATGGCAAGGAAACATATGTGTAGTGAGGTGTATGAGCCTTTGGTCGAAGATCAATGGTCTCCACCAGAAATCCAAGAATGTGATCTATGGCAAGGAAACATATGTGGGGTGAGGTGTATGAGCCTCTGGTCGATGATCAATGGCCACACAACCCCCATTTTGCCGAAAATAGCCATGAATGACCATTTTCAATAATACCGAAGGCTAACACGTACGAGTTTTTAACCAAGAAATGGTTTCCACCAGAAATCCAAGAATGTAATCTATGGCAAGGAAACATATGTGGGGTGAGGTGTACGAGCCTCTGGTCGATGATCAATGGCCACACAACCCCCATTTTTTATGAAAATAGCCATGAGCGACCATTTTCAATAATACTAGAGGCTAACACCTACGGATTTTAGACCAAGAAATGGTCTCCACCAGAAATCCAAGAATGTGATCTATGGCAAGGAAACATATGTGGGGTGAGGTGTATGAGCCTCTAGTCGATGATCAATGGCCACACAACCCCCATTTTTTTATGAAAATAGCCATGAGCGACCATTTTCAATAATACTAGAGGCTAAGACCTACGGATTTTTCTAGTATTATTGAAAATGGTCGCTCATGGCTATTTTCAAGGTCGCTCATGTCTATTTTCATAAAAAATGGGGGTTGTGTGGCCATTTATCATCGACTAGAGGCTCATAAACCTCACCCCACATATGTTTCCTTGCCATAGATCACATTCTTGGATTTCTGGTGGAGACCATTTCTTGGTCAAAAATCCGTACGTGTTAGCCTTTGGTATTTTTGAAAATGGTCGTTCATGGCTTGGTCGATGATCAATGGCCACACAACCCCCATTTTTTATGAAAATAGCCATGAACGACCATTTTCAATAATACCGAAGGCTAACACCCATGATTTTTTGACCAAGAAATGGTCTCCACCAGAAAAACAAGAATGTGACCTATGGCAAGGAAACATATGTGGGGTGTACGAGCCTCTGGTCGATGATCAATGGCCACACAACCCCCATTTTTGTCGAAAATAGCCATGAACGACCATTTTCAATAATACCGAAGGCTAACACCTACGGATTTTTGACCAAGAAATGGTCTCCACCAGAAATCCAAGAATGTGATCTATGGCAAGGAAACATATGTGGGGTGAGGTGTATGAGCCTCTAGTCGATGATCAATGGCCACACAACCCCCTTTTTTATGAAAATAGCCATGAGCGACCATTTTCAATAATACTAGAGGCTAAGACCTACGGATTTTTGACCAAGAAATGGTCTCCACCAGAAATCCAAGAATGTGATCTATGGCAAGGAAACATATGTGGGGTGAGGTGTATGAGCGTCTGGTCGATGATCAATGGCCACACAACCCCCATTTTTTATGAAAATAGCCATGAACGACCATTTTCAATAATACCGAAGGCTAACACCCATGATTTTTTGACCAAGAAATGGTCTCCACCAGAAAAACAAGAATGTGACCTATGGCAAGGAAACATATGTGGGGTGAGGTGTATGAGCCTCTGGTCGATGATCAATGGCCACACAACCCCCATTTTTGTCGAAAATAGCCATGAACGACCATCTTCAATAATACGGAAGGCTAACACCTACGGATTTTTGACCAAGAAATTGTCTCCACCAGAAATCCAAGAATGTGATCTATGGCAAGGAAACATATGTGGGGTGAGGTGTATGAGCCTCTGGTCGATGATCAATGGCCACACAACCCCCATTTTTGTCGAAAATAGCCATGAACGAACATTTTCAATAATATCGAAGGCTAACACCTACGGATTTTTGACCAAGAAATGGTCTCCACCAGAAATCCAAGAATGTGATCTACGACAAGGAAACATATGTGGGGTGAGGTGTATGAGCCTCTGGTCGACGATCAATGGCCACACAACCCCCATTTTGCCGAACATATCCATGAATGACCATTTTCAATGACACTGACGACTAACACCTACGGATTTTTGACCAAGAAATGGTCTCCACCATAAATCCAAGATTGTGATCTATGGCAAGAAAACATATGTGTAGTGAGGTGTATGAGCCTCTGGTTGAAGATAAATGGCCACACAACCCCCATTTTTGTCGAAAATAGCCATGAATAACCATTTTCAATAATACCGAAGGCTAACACATTTGGATTTTTGCCCAAGAAATGGTCTCCACCAGAAATCCAAGAATGTGTTCTGCGGCAAGAAAACATATGTGGGTGAGGTGTATGAGCCTCTGGTCGATGATCAATGGCCACAGAACCTCTATTTTGTAGAAAATAGCCATGAACGAAAATTTTCAATAATACCGTAGGCTAACACATACGGATTTTTGACCAAGAAATGGTCTCCACCAGAAATCCAAGAATGTGATCTACGACAAGGAAACATATGTGGGTGAGGTGTATGAGCCTCTTGTCGATGATCAATGGCCACACAACCCCCATTTTGTCGAAAATAGCCATGAACGACCACGACCATTTTCAATAATACTGAAGGCTAACACGTACGAATTTTTGACCAAGAAATGCTCTCCACTAAAAATCCAAGAATGTGATCTATGGAAGGAAACATATGTGGGGTGAGGTGTACGAGCCTCTGGTTGATGATAAATGGCCACACAAACCCCATTTTTGATGCAAATAGCCATGTACGACCATTTTCAATAATACCGAAGGCTAACACCTACGGATTTTTGACCAACAAATGGTCTCCACCAGAAATCCAAGAATGTGGTCTATGGCAAGGAAACATATGTGGGGTGAGGTGTATGAGCCTTTGGTCGATGATCAATGGCCACACAACCCCCATTTTTGTCGAAAATAGCTATGAACGACCATTTTCAATAATACCGAAGGCTAACACCTACGGATTTTTGACCAAGAAATGGTCTCCACCAAAAATCTAAGAATGTGATCTATAGCAAGAAAACGTATGTGGGGTGAAGTGTACGAGCCTCTAGTCAATGATAAATGGCCACACAACCCCCATTTTTGTCGAAAATAGTGATCAACGACCATTTTCAATAATACCGAAGGCTAACACGTACGAATTTTTAACCAAGAAATGGCATGAATGACCATTTTCAATAATACCGAAGGCTAACACCTACGGATTTTTGACCAAGAAATGGTCTCCACCAGAAATCCAAGAATGTGATCTATGGCAAGGAAACATATGTGGGGTGAGGCGTACGAGCCTCTGGTCGATGATCAATGGCCACACAACCCCCATTTTGCCGAAAATAGCCATGAACGACCATTTTCAATAATACCGCAGGCTAACACGTACGAGTTTTTGACCAAGAAATGGTCTCCACCAGAAATCCAAGAATGTGATCTATGGCAAGGAAACATATGTGGGGTGAGGTTTATGAGCCTCTAGTCGATGATAAATGGCCACACAACCCCCATTTTTTATGAAAATAGCCATGAGCGACCTTGAAAATAGCCATGAGCGACCATTTTCAATAATACCGAAGGCTAACACGTACGGATTTTTGACCAAGAAATGGTTTCCACCAGAAATCCAAGAATGTAATCTATGGCAAGGAAACATATGTGGGGTGAGGTTTATGAGCCTCTAGTCGATGATAAATGGCCACACAACCGCCATTTTTTATGAAAATAGCCATGAGCGACCTTGAAAATAGCCATGAGCGACCATTTTCAATAATACTAGAGGCTAACACCTACGGATTTTTGACCAAGAAATGGTCTCCACCAGAAATCCAAGAATGTGATCTATGGCAAGGAAACATATGTGGGGTGAGGTGTACGAGCCTCTGGTCGATGATCAATGGCCACAGAACCCCCATTTTGCCGAAAATAGCCATGAACGACCATTTTCAATAATACCGAAGGCTAACACGTACGAGTTTTTGACCAAGAAATGGTCTCCACCAGAAATCCAAGAATGTGATCTATGGCAAGGAAACATATGTGGGGTGAGGTTTATGAGCCTCTAGTCGATGATAAATGGCCACACAACCCCCATTTTTTATGAAAATAGCCATGAGCGACCTTGAAAATAGCCATGAGCGACCATTTTCAATAATACTAGAGGCTAACACCTACGGATTTTAGACCAAGAAATGGTCTCCACCAGAAATCCAAGAATGTGATCTATGGCAAGGAAACATATGTGGGGTGAGGTGTATGAGCGTCTGGTCGATGATCAATGGCCACACAACCCCCATTTTGCCGAAAATAGCCATGAATGACCATTTTCAATAATACTGAAGGCTAACACGTACGAGTTTTTAACCAAGAAATGGTCTCCACCAGAAATCCAAGAATGTGATCTATGGAAAGGAAACATATGTGGGGTGAGGTGTACGAGCCTCTGGTCGATGATCAATGGCCACAGAACCCCCATTTTGCCAAAAATAGCCATGAACGACCATTTTCAATAATACCGAAGTATGTGGGGTGAGGTGTATGAGCCTCTGGTCGACGATCAATGGCCACACAACCCCCATTTTGCCGAAAATAGCCATGAATGACCATTTTCAATAATACTAGAGGCTAAGACCTACGGATTTTAGACCAAGAAATGGTCTCCACCAGAAATCCAATAATGTGATCTATGGCAAGGAAACATATGTGGGGTGAGGTGTATGAGCATCTGGTCGATGATCAACGGCCACACAACCCCCATTTTTGTCGAAAATAGCCATGAACGACCCTTTTCAAAAATACCGAAGGCTAACACCTACGGATTTTTGACCAAGAAATGGTCTCCACCAGAAATCCAAGAATGTGATCTATGGCAAGGAAACATATGTGGGGTGAGGTGTATGAGCCTCTGGTCGACGATCAATGGCCACACAACCCTAATTTTTGTCGAAAATAGCCATGAACGACAATTTTCAATGACACTGAAGGCTAACACCTACGGATTTTTGACCAAGAAATGGTCTCCACCAGAAATCCAAGAATGTGATCTATGGCAAGGAAACATATGTGGAGACCATTTCTTCGGTACTATTGATGATAAATGGCCACACAACCCCCATTTTTTATGAAAATAGCCATGAGCGACCTTGAAAATAGCCATGAGCGACCATTTTCAATAATACTAGAGGCTAACACCTACGGATTTTAGACCATGAAATGGTCTCCTCATCGACCCGAGGCTCATACACCTCACCCACATATGTTTCCTTGTCGTAGATCACATTCTTGGATTTCTGGTGGAGACCATTTCTTGGTCAAAAATCCGTAGGTGTTAGCCTTCGGTATTATTGAAAATGGTCGTTCATGGCTATTTTCGGCAAAAATGGGGGTTGTGTGGCCATTGATCATCGACCAGAGGCTCATACACCTCACCCCACATATGTTTCCTTGCCATAAATCACATTCTTGGATTTCTGGTGGAGACCATTTCTTGGTCAAAAATCCGTAGGTGTTAGCCTTCGGTATTATTGAAAATGGTCATTCATGGCTATTTTCGACAAAAATGGGGGTTGTGTGGCCATTGATCATCGACCAGAGGCTCATACACCTCACCCCACATATGTTTCCTTGCCATAGATCACATCCTTGGATTTCTGGTGGAGACCATTTCTTGGTCAAAAATCCATAGGTCTTAGCCTCTAATATTATTGAAAATGGTCGCTCATGGCTATTTTCATAAAAAATGGGGGTTGTGTGGCCATTTATCATCGACTAGAGGCTCATAAACCTCACCCCACATATGTTTCCTTGCCATAGATTACATTCTTGGATTTCTGGTGGAGACCATTTCTTGGTTAAAAATCCGTAGGTGTTAGCCTTCAGCCTCTGGTCGATGATCAATGGCCACACAACCCCCATTTTTGTCGAAAATAGCCATGAGCGACCATTTTCAATAAAACCGAAGGCTAACACCTACGGATTTTTGACCAAGAAATGGTCTCCACCAGAAATCCAAGAATGTGATCTATGGCAAGGAAACATATGGGGTGAGGTGTATGAGCGTCTGGTCGATGATCAATGGCCACACAACCCCCATTTTTGTCGAAAATAGCCATGAACGACCATTTTCAATAATACCGAAGGCTAACACCTACGGATTTTTGACCAAGAAATGGTCTCCACCAGAAATCCAAGAATGTGATCTATGGCAATGAAACATATGTGGGGTGAGGTGTATGAGCCTCTGGTCGATGATCAATGGCCACACAACCCCCATTTTTGTCGAAAATAGCCATGAATGACCATTTTCAATAATACCGAAGGCTAACACGTACGAGTTTTTAACCAAGAAATGGCATGAATGACCATTTTCAATAATACCGAAGGCTAACACCTACGGATTTTTGACCAAGAAATGGTCTCCACCAGAAATCCAAGAATGTGATCTATGGCAAGGAAACATATGTGGGGTGAGGTGTATGAGCCTCTGGTCGATGATCAATGGCCACACAACCCCCATTTTGCCGAAAATAGCCATGAACGACCATTTTCAATAATACCGAAGGCTAACACGTACGAGTTTTTGACCAAGAAATGGTCTCCACCAGAAATCCAAGAATGTGATCTATGGCAAGGAAACATATGTGGGGTGAGGTTTATGAGCCTCTAGTCGATGATAAATGGCCACACAACCCCCATTTTTTATGAAAATAGCCATGAGCGACCTTGAAAATAGCCATGAGCGACCATTTTCAATAATACCGAAGGCTAACACGTACGGATTTTTGACCAAGAAATGGTTTCCACCAGAAATCCAAGAATGTAATCTATGGCAAGGAAACATATGTGGGGTGAGGTTTATGAGCCTCTAGTCGATGATAAATGGCCACACAACCCCCATTTTTTATGAAAATAGCCATGAGCGACCTTGAAAATAGCCATGAGCGACCATTTTCAAAAATACTAGAGGCTAACACCTACGGATTTTTGACCAAGAAATGGTCTCCACCAGAAATCCAAGAATGTGATCTATGACAAGGAAACATATGTGGGGTGAGGTGTACGAGCCTCTGGTCGATGATCAATGGCCATAGAACCCCCATTTTGCCGAAAATAGCCATGAACGACCATTTTCAATAATACCGAAGGCTAACACGTATGAGTTTTTGACCAAGAAATGGTCTCCACCAAAAATCCAAGAATGTGATCTATGGCAAGGAAACATATGTGGGGTGAGGTTTATGAGCCTCTAGTCGATGATAAATGGCCACACAACCCCCATTTTTTATGAAAATAGCCATGAGCGACCTTGAAAATAGCCATGAGCGACCATTTTCAATAATACTAGAGGCTAACACCTACGGATTTTAGACCAAGAAATGGTCTCCACCAGAAATCCAAGAATGTGATCTATGGCAAGGAAACATATGTGGGGTGAGGTGTATGAGCGTCTGGTCGATGATCAATGGCCACACAACCCCCATTTTGCCGAAAATAGCCATGAATGACCATTTTCAATAATACCGAAGGCTAACACGTACGAGTTTTTAACCAAGAAATGGTCTCCACCAGAAATCCAAGAATGTGATCTATGGAAAGGAAACATATGTGGGGTGAGGTGTACGAGCCTCTGGTCGATGATCAATGGCCACAGAACCCCCATTTTGTCGAAAATAGCCATGAACGACCATTTTCAATAATACCGAAGTATGTGGGGTGAGGTGTATGAGCCTCTGGTCGACGATCAATGGCCACACAACCCCCATTTTGCCGAAAATAGCCATGAATGACCATTTTCAATAATACTAGAGGCTAAGACCTACGGATTTTAGACCAAGAAATGGTCTCCACCAGAAATCCAAGAATGTGATCTATGGCAAGGAAACATATGTGGGGTGAGGTGTATGAGCGTCTGGTCGATGATCAATGGCCACACAACCCCCATTTTTGTTGAAAATAGCCATGAACGACCATTTTCAAAAATACCGAAGGCTAACACCTACGGATTTTTGACCAAGAAATGATCTCCACCAGAAATCCAAGAATGTGATCTATGGCAAGGAAACATATGTGGGGTGAGGTGTATGAGCCTCTGGTCGACGATCAATGGCCACACAACCCTATTTTTTGTCGAAAATAGCCATGAACGACCATTTTCAATGACACTGAAGGCTAACACCTACGAATTTTTGACCAAGAAATGGTCTCCACCAGAAATCCAAGAATGTGATCTATGGCAAGGAAACATATGTGGAGACCATTTCTTCGGTACTATCGATGATAAATGGCCACACAACCCCCATTTTTTATGAAAATAGCCATGAGCGACCTTGAAAATAGCCATGAGCGACCATTTTCAATAATACTAGAGGCTAACACCTACGGATTTTAGACCAAGAAATGGTCTCCTCATCGACCAGAGGCTCATACCCCTCACCCCACATATGTTTGCTTGTCGTAGATCACATTCTTGGATTTCTGGTGGAGACCATTTCTTGGTCAAAAATCCGTAGGTGTTAGCCTTCGGCATTATTGAAAATGGTCGTTCATGGCTATTTTCGGCAAAAATGGGGGTTGTGTGGCCATTGATCATCGACCAGAGGCTAATACACCTCACCCCACATATGTTTCCTTGCCATAGATCACATTCTTGGATTTCTGGTGGAGACCATTTCTTGGTCAAAAATCCGTAGGTGTTAGCCTTCGGTATTATTGAAAATGTCATTCATGGCTATTTTCGACAAAAATGAGGGTTGTGTGGCCATTGATCATCGACCAGAGGCTCATACACCTCACCCCACATATGTTTCCTTGCCATAGATCACATTCTTGGATTTCTGGTGGAGACCATTTCTTGGTCAAAAATCCGTAGGTCTTAGCCTCTAATATTATTGAAAATGGTCGCTCATGGCTATTTTCATAAAAAATGGGGGTTGTGTGGCCATTTATCATCGACTAGAGGCTCATAAACCTCACCGCACATATGTTTCCTTGCCATAGATTACATTCTTGGATTTCTGGTGGAGACCATTTCTTGGTTAAAAATCCGTAGGTGTTAGCCTTCAGCCTCTGGTCGATGATCAATGGCCACACACCCCCCATTTTTGTCGAAAATAGCCATGAGCGACCATTTTCAATGATACCGAAGGCTAACACCTACGGATTTTTGACCAAGAAATGGTCTCCACCAGAAATCCAAGAATGTGATCTATGGCAAGGAAACATATGTGGGGTGAGGTGTATGAGCGTCTGGTCGATGATCAATGGCCACACAACCCCCATTTTTGTCGAAAATAGCCATGAACGACCATTTTCAATAATACCGAAGGCTAACACCTACGGATTTTTGACCAAGAAATGGTCTCCACCAGAAATCCAAGAATGTGATCTATGGCAAGGAATCATATGTGGGGTGAGGTGTATGAGCATCTGGTCGATGATCAATGGCCACACAACCCCCATTTTTGTCGAAAATAGCCATGAACGACCATTTTCAATAATACCGAAGGCTAACACCTACGGATTTTTGACCAAGAAATGATCTCTACCAGAAATCCAAGAATGTGATCTACGACAAGGAAACATATGTGGGGTGAGGTGTATGAGCCTCTGGTCGACGATCAATGGCCACACAACCCCCATTTTGCCGAAAATAGCCATGAATGACCATTTTCAATAATACCGAAGGCTAACACGTACGAGTTCTTAACCAAGAAATGGTTTCCACCAGAAATCCAAGAATGTAATCTATGGCAAGGAAACATATGTGGGGTGAGTTTTATGAGCCTCTAGTCGATGATAAATGGCCACACAACCCCCATTTTTGATGAAAATAGCCATGAACGACCATTTTCAATAATATCGAAAGCTAACACCTACGGATTTTTGACCAACAAATGGTCTCCACCAGAAATCCAAGAATGTGGTCTATGGCAAGGAAACATATGTGGGGTGAGGTGTATGAGCCATTGGTCGATGATCAATGGCCACACAACCCCCATTTTTGTCGAAAATAGCCATGAACGACCATTTTCAATAGATTACATTCTTGGATTTCTGGTGGAGACCATTTCTTGGTTAAAAACTTGTACGTGTTAGCCTTCGGTATTATTGAAAATGGTCATTCATGGCTATTTTCGGCAAAATGGGGGTTGTGTGGCCATTGATCGTCGACCAGAGGCTCATACACCTCACCCCACATATGTTTCCTTGTCGTAGATCACATTCTTGGATTTCTGGTGGAGACCATTTCTTGGTCAAAAATCCGTAGGTGTTAGCCTCTAGTATTATTGAAAATGGTCGCTCATGGCTATTTTCATGGTCGCTCATGGCTATTTTCATAAAAAATGGGGGTTGTGTGGCCATTTATCATCGATAGTACCGAAGAAATGGTCTCCACATATGTTTCCTTGCCATAGATCACATTCTTGGATTTCTGGTGGAGACCATTTCTTGGTCAAAAATCCGTAGGTGTTAGCATTCAGTGTCATTGAAAATGGTCATTCATGGCTATTTTCGACAAAAATTAGGGTTGTGTGGCCATTGATCGTCGACCAGAGGCTCATACACCTCACCCCACATATGTTTCCTTGCCATAGATCACATTCTTGGATTTCTGGTGGAGATCATTTCTTGGTCAAAAATCCGTAGGTGTTAGCCTTCGGTATTATTGAAAATGGTCGTTCATGGCTATTTTCGACAAAAATGGGGGTTGTGTGGCCATTGATCATCGACCAGACGCTCATACACCTCACCCCACATATGTTTCCTTGCCATAGATCACATTCTTGGATTTCTGGTGGAGATCATTTCTTGGTCAAAAATCCGTAGGTGTTAGCCTTCGGTATTATTGAAAATGGTCGTTCATGGCTATTTTCGACAAAAATGGGGGTTGTGTGGCCATTGATCATCGACCAGACGCTCATACACCTCACCCCACATATGTTTCCTTGCCATAGATCACATTCTTGGATTTCTGATGGAGATCATTTGTTGGTCAAAAATCCGTAGGTGTTAGCCTTCGGTATTATTGAAAATGGTCGTTCATGGCTATTTTCGACACAAATGGGGGTTGTGTGGCCATTGATCATCGACCAGACGCTCATACACCTCACCCCACATATGTTTCCTTGCCATAGATCACACTCTTGGATTTCTGGTGGAGACCATTTCTTGGTCAAAAATCCGTAGGTCTTAGCCTCTAATATTATTGAAAATGGTCGCTCATGGCTATTTTCATAAAAAATGGGGGTTGTGTGGCCATTTATCATCGATAGTACCGAAGAAATGGTCTCCACATATGTTTCCTTGCCATAGATCACATTCTTGGATTTCTGGTGGAGACCATTTCTTGGTCAAAAATCCGTAGGTGTTAGCCTTCAGTGTCATTGAAAATGGTCGTTCATGGCTTTTTTCGACAAAAATTAGGGTTGTGTGGCCATTGATCGTCGACCAGAGGCTCATACACCTCACCCCACATATGTTTCCCTGCCATAGATCACATTCTTGGATTTCTGGTGGAGACCATTTCTTGGTCAAAAATCCGTAGATGTTAGCCTTCGGTATTTTTGAAAATGGTCGTTCATGGCTATTTTCGACAAAAATGGGGGTTGTGTGGCCATTTATCATCGACTAGAGGCTCATACACCTCACCCCACATATGTTTCCTTGCCATAGATCACATTCTTGGATTTCTGGTGGAGACCATTTCTTGGTCAAAAATCCATAGGTGTTAGCCTTCAGTATTATTGAAAATGTTCGTTCATGGCTATTTTCGACAAAAATGGGGGTTGTGTGGCCATTGATCATCGACCAGACGCTCATACACCTCACCCCACATATGTTTCCTTGCCATAGATCACATTCTTGGATTTCTCGTGGAGACCATTCTTGGTCAAAAATCCGTAGGTGTTAGCCTTCGGTATTATTGAAAATGGTCGTTCATGGCTATTTTCGACAAAAATGGGGGTTGTGTGGCCATTTATCATCTACTAGAGGCTCATAAACCTCACCCCACATATCTTTCCTTGCCATAGATCACATTCTTGGATTTCTGGTGGAGACCATTTCTTGGTCTAAAATCCGTAGGTGTTAGCCTTCGGTATTATTGAAAATGGTCGTTCATGGCTATTTTCGACAAAATGGGGGTTGTGTGGCAATTGATCATCGACCAGACGCTCATACACCCATTTTTTATGAAAATAGCCATGAGCGACCTTGAAAATAGCCATGAGCGACCATTTTCAATAATACTAGAGGCTAACACCTACGGATTTTAGACCAAGAAATGGTCTCCACCAGAAATCCAAGAATGTGATCTATGGCAAGGAAACATATGTGGGGTGAGGTGTACGAGCCTCTGGTAGATGATCAATGGCCACACAACCCCCATTTTGCCGAAAATAGCCATGAACGACCATTTTCAATAATACCGAAGGCTAACACGTACGAGTTTTTAACCAAGAAATGGTCTCCACCAGAAATCCAAGAATGTGATCTATGGCAAGGAAACATATGTGGGGTGAGGTGTATGAGCCTCTGGTCGATAATCAATGGCCACACAACCCCCATTTTTGTCGAAAATAGCCATGAACGACCATTTTCAATAATACCGAAGGCTAACACCTACGGATTTTTGACCAAGAAATGGTCTCCGCCAGAAATCCAAGAATATGATCTATGGCAAGGAAACATATGTGGGGTGAGGTGTATGAGCCTCTAGTCGATGATAAATGGCCACACAACCCCCATTTTTGTCGAAAATAGCCATGAACGACCATTTTCAAAAATACCGAAGGCTAACACCTACGGATTTTTGACCAAGAAATGGTCTCCACCAGAAATCCAAGAATGTGATCTATGGCAAGGAAACATATGTGGGGTGAGGTGTATGAGCCTCTGGTCGATGATCAATGGCCACACAACCCAAATTTTTGTCGAAAATAGCCATGAACGACCATTTTCAATGACACTGAAGGCTAACACCTACGGATTTTTGACCAAGAAATGGTCTCCACCAGAAATCCAAGAATGTGATCTATGGCAAGGAAACATATGTGGGGTGAGGTGTATGAGCCTCTAGTCGATGATAAATGGCCAGACAACCCCCATTTTTTATGAAAATAGCCATGAGCGACCTTGAAAATAGCCATCAGCGACCATTTTCAATAATACTAGAGGCTAACATGTACGGATTTATGACCAAGAAATGGTCTCCACCAGAAATCCAAGAATGTGATCTATGGCAAGGAAACATATGTGGGGTGAGGTGTATGAGCCTCTGGTCGATGATCAATGGCCACACAACCCCCATTTTTTATGAAAATAGCCATGAACTACCATTTTCAAAAATACCAAAGGCTAACACCTACGGATTTTTGACCAAGAAATGGTCTCCACCAGAAATCCAAGAATGTGATCTATGGCAAGGAAACATATGTGGGGTGAGGTGTACGAGCCTCTGGTCGATGATCAATGGCCACAGAACCCCATTTTGCCGAAAATAGCCATGAACGACCATTTTCAATAATACCGAAGGCTAACACGTACGAGTTTTTAACCAAAAAATGGTCTCCACCAGAAATCCAAGAATGTGATCTATGGCAAGGAAACATATGTGTAGTGAGGTGTACGAGCCTCTGGTCAATGATCAATGGCCACACAACCCCCATTTTTGTCGAAAATAGCCATGAACGACCATTTTCAATAATATCGAAGGCTAACACCTACGGATTTTTGACCAAGAAATGGTCTCCACCAGAAATCCTAGAATGTGATCTATGGCAAGGAAACATATGTGGGGTGAGGTGTATGAGCCTCTGGTCGAAGATCAATGGCCACACAACCCCCATTTTTGTCGAAAATAGCCATGAACGACCATTTTCAATAATACCGAAGGCTAACACCTACGGATTTTTGACCAAGAAATGGTCTCCACCAGAAATCCAAGAATGTGATCTATGGCAAGGAAACATATGTGGGGTGAGGTGTATGAGCGTCTGGTCGATGATCAATGGCCACACAACCCCCATTTTTTATGAAAATAACCATGAACGACCATTTTCAATAATACCGAAGGCTAACACCTACGATTTTTTGACCAAGAAATGGTCTCCACCAGAAAAAAAAGAATGTGACCTATGGCAAGGAAACATATGTGGGGTGAGGTGTACGAGGCTCTAGTGTATGATCAATGGCCACACAACCCCCATTTTTATGAAAATAGCCATGAGCGACCTTGAAAATAGCCATGAGCGACCATTTTCAATAATACTAGAGGCTAACACCTACGGATTTTAGACCAAGAAATGGTCTCCACCAGAAATCCAAGAATGTGATCTATGGCAAGGAAACATATGTGGGGTGAGGTGTATGAGCGTCTGGTCGATGATCAATGGCCACACAACCCCCATTTTTGTCAAAAATAGCCATGAACGACCATTTTCAATAATATTAGAGGCTAAGACCTACGGATTTTTTACCAAGATTGCCATAGATCACATTCTTGGATTTCTGGTGGAGACCATTTCTTGGTCTAAAATCCGTAGGTGTTAGCCTCTAGTATTATTGAAAATGGTCGCTCATGGCTATTTTCAAGGTCGCTCATGGCTATTTTCATAAAAAATGGGGGTTGTGTGGCCACCTCACTACACATATGTGGGGTGAGGTGTACGAGCCTCTGGTCGATGATCAATGGCCACACAACACCCATTTTGCCGAAAATAGCCATGAACGACCATTTTCAATAATACCGAAGGCTAACACCTACGGATTTTTGACCAAGAAATGGTTTCCACCAGAAATCCAAGAATGTGATCTATGGCAAGGAAACATATGTGGGGTGTGGTGTATGAGCCTCTGGTCGA
The DNA here is from genome assembly GCF_902167145.1 of Zea mays. Classification (NCBI taxonomy): domain Eukaryota; kingdom Viridiplantae; phylum Streptophyta; class Magnoliopsida; order Poales; family Poaceae; genus Zea; species Zea mays. The sequence goes on from NW_023366889.1 coordinate 71,897, forward strand.
TGATCAATGGCCACACAACCCCCATTTTTGTCGAAAATAGCCATGAACGACCATTTTCAATAATATCGAAGGCTAACACCTACGGATTTTTGACCAAGAAATGGTCTCCACCAGAAATCCAAGAATGTGATCTACGACAAGGAAACATATGTGGGGTGAGGTGTATGAGCCTCTGGTCGACGATCAATGGCCACACAACCCCCATTTTGCCGAAAATAGCCATGAATGACCATTTTCAATAATACCGAAGGCTAACACGTACGAGTTTTTAACCAAGAAATGGTTTCCACCAGAAATCCAAGAATGTAATCTATGGCAAGGAAACATATGTGGGGTGAGGTTTATGAGCCTCTAGTCGATGATAAATGGCCACACAACCCCCATTTTTTATGAAAATAGCCATGAGCGACCTTGAAAATAGCCATGAGCGACCATTTTCAATAATACTAGAGGCTAACACCTACGGATTTTAGACCAAGAAATGGTCTCCACCAGAAATCCAAGTGGCCACACAACCCCCATTTTTTATGAAAATAGCCATGAGCGACCTTGAAAATAGCCATGAGCGACCATTTTCAATAATACTAGAGGCTAACACCTAAGGATTTTAGACCAAGAAATGGTCTCCACCAGAAATCCAAGAATGTGATCTATGGCAAGGAATCATATGTGGGGTGAGGTGTACGAGCCTCTGGTCGATGATCAATGGCCACACAACCCCCATTTTGCCGAAAATAGCCATGAACGACCATTTTGAATAATACCGAAGGCTAACACGTACGAGTTTTTAACCAAGAAATGGTCTCCACCAGAAATCCAAGAATGTGATCTATGGCAAGGAAACATATGTGGGGTGAGGTGTATGAGCGTCTAGTCGATGACCAATGGCCACACAACCCCCATTTTTGTCGAAAATAGCCATGAACGACCATTTTCAATAATACCGAAGGCTAACACCTACGGATTTTTGACCAAGAAATGGTCTCCACCAGAAATCCAAGAATGTGATCTATGGCAAGGAAACATATGTGGGGTGAGGTGTATGAGAGTCTGGTCGATGATCAATGGCCACAAAACCCCCATTTTTGTCGAAAATAGCCATGAACGACAATTTTCAATAATACCGAAGGCTAACACCTACGGATTTTTGACCAAGAAATGGGGGTTGTGTGGCCATTGATCATCGACCAGACGCTCATACACCTCACCCCACATATGTTTCCTTGCCATAGATCACATTCTTGGATTTCTGGTGGAGACCATTTCTTGTCAAAAATCCGTAGGTGTTAGCCTTCGGTATTATTGTAAATGGTCATTCATGGCTATTTTCGACAAAAATGGGGGTTGTGTGGCCATTGATCATCGACCAGAGGCTCATACACCTTTCCCCACATATGTTTCCTTGCCATAGATCACATTCTTGGATTTCTGGTGGAGACCATTTCTTGGTCAAAAATCTGTAGGTCTTAGCCTCTAATATTATTGAAAATGGTCCCTCATGGCTATTTTCATAAAAAATGGGGGTTGTGTGGCCATTTATCATCGACTAGAGGCTCATAAATCTCACCCCACATATGTTTCCTTGCCATAGATCACATTCTTGGATTTCTGGTGGAGACCATTTCTTGGTCAAAAATTCGTAGGTGTTAGCCTTCGGTATTATTGTAAATGGTCATTCATGGCTATTTTCGGCAAAATGGACCATTTCTTGGTAAAAAATCCGTAGGTGTTAGCCTTCGGTATTATTGAAAATGGTCGTTCATGGCTATTTTCGACAAAAATGGGGGTTGTGTGGCCATTGATCATCGACCAGACGCTCATACACCTCACCCCACATATGTTTCCTTGCCATAGATCACATTCTTGGATTTCTGGTGGAGACCATTTCTTGGTCTAAAATCCGTAGGTGTTAGCCTCTAGTATTATTGAAAATGGTCGCTCATGGCTATTTTCAAGGTCGCTCATGGCTATTTTCATAAAAATGGGGGTTGTGTGGCCATTGATCATACACCAGAGCCTCGTACACCTCACCCCACATATGTTTCCTTGCCATAG